>NW_028300885.1:0-175174 GCF_049000335.1 Polistes dominula | reverse complement strand
TGAGTAGAACGCCGAGCAATTGCAGTGAGTGGTCAGATTTATTAAAAATGCGCACGAGTACACCGCGTGTCGGTTAAGATTTAAACTGAGTGGCCGTTGAGCGGACTACGTTCCGAACTTTCACTAATAATGTTATACTGAGTGGACTTGAGACAGCGTGATTATATTAATCACTTATGAATCGAACGATGAAGATTATATTAATCCCACCGAACCTATGACTTTGTGAGAAGACGTAGACAAAGCCGAGAAAACACGTGTGAATGGAACAAGTCGACGTGAACTAACGAACAATGGCTGCCTGAGAAACCGGCGTCACGGCGCTTCTTCACCGCCGAGATGAGTTATGGCGAGTCTTCATTGAGCGACAACTGTTGAGCATTCTGATTGGGCAGATTAATTCCTAAACATTTCCGCCCGCCATCAGCAACGAAGTTGATGATGAGTTATGCTGCCTTCTGAGCAGCCACTGGGAGGACTGCGAGCTTGGTGATCGGCCTGGTGAGTGTTGTGGTAGCCGTCTTCAGCGATACCACCCTGGTGAGTCCACCTCCCCTGGCAGCGCTTTGAGCACCCTAGCCATGGGCCATTTTCCTGGAGGCAAACGCTCATCAGTAAGGAGAACGAGAGAACCTACCTTAATCTGGTTGTGAGCGTGATGCCATTTTGAGATGGCTTGTAGTTGTTGCAGATACTGAGTTGACCACATGCGCCAGAAATGGTGAACTCGTTGCTGAATGAATTGCCATCTGGAGAGCCGGCTTGCTGAGATATCTAAGAGTGAGCCTTCAGGGACAGCATTGAGTGCCGTTCCGATGAGAAAGTGCCCTGGAGTGAGCACTGAGATGTCTTCTGGATCTTCACTGAGCAGTTCGAGTGGTCTGGAGTTGAGAATGGCTTCAACTTGAGCTAGGAGTGTGGAAGTCTCCTCATACGTGAGCAGTGTGTCTCCGACTGATCTTCTGAGATGAAACTTCAGAGACTTTACTACTGCTTCCCCATTTCCCACTCATGTGGGGGGCTGCAGGAGGGTTGAAATGCCACTGTGTGTTGTCTTAAGCTAGCAGAGAAGAGATCTCCCGATGTCCTCAAGAGCTTTCTGAGAAACATTGCTTGAGCTTAACTTCAGCGCCCAAGCAGTTGGTGCCACAATCAGCGTAAATGTCTGACGGGACACCCCGCCTTGAGGTGAAGCGTCTGTACGTTGCAATGAGACCCTCTGCTGAGTAATCTGAAACGACATCGAGATGAGCGGCCGAAGTTGATAGACAGACAAATACACAGATCCAACCCTTATGAGTCTTGGAGCCACGTCCCTTCCAAGTCTTGAGCGTGAGCGGTCCAGCGTAGTCAATGCCTGTGTGAGAAAACGGGCGTGATGGAGTGACTCGCACCAGAGGTAGTTGGCCCATCAGTTGCTGAGCACGGATCCCCCTGTAACGAGCACACACTACACACCTGAGAACATATGACTTCACTGGAGCTCTTCCTCCGATGATCCAGTAGAGTTGTCTGATGAGTGCCAGAGTCGACTGAGTGCCTCCATGCATCGTTTTCTTGTGAGCATGGGCGATGATGAGTTTTGAGAGCCTGGAGCTACGAGGGAGAATAGCTGGATGTTTTGCCTCGTACATGAGTTCGGACTTTGAGAGGCGACCGCCCACCCTGAGCACACCGCCGGCATCAATGAATGCGGTGAGTCTAGAGAGTGGATGCGAACTTGGCAGCTGAGATCGTCTTGAAATTACTGAGATTTCTTCTGAGTAGTACGCCGATTGAGTGGCCTTGACCCAAAAGAGTCGTGAGTCTTCCATGCTTTTGGCTGAGATACAGGCTGCTGGTGTCGAGTCAAGCTCTCCTGAGAGCCTCTTGAGAAATCTATTGCAGAGAGCTGTAACTCGAAGCAACCTGTTGAGCGATGAGTATCGATAAATGAGATCCCAATGATAACTCGGAGAAGATGTACCGCGTGATGTGCAACACGAGCACGAGCTTCTTCTTCTGCACATGAGTCATCCGGAGTTGTATCGATCTGAGCCGGCCATGATGCCACTGATTGAGTGAGCCATGGTGGTCCCGTCCACCATAGAGAGTGCTTTTCCAACTGATCTGTGGTTATCCCACGCGATGCACAGTCAGCTGGGTTTGATGTGCCAGGCACATACCTCCAATGAGTATTCCTTGAGAGTTCCTGAATTTTGATCACGCGGTTGCGTACGTAATCTTTCCATCTTGATGAATGAGCTTTGATCCATGTAAGAGTTACCTGAGAGTCCGTCCACAAGGTTGTCTTATTTATGATCATGTTTAGAGTAGCGCAAACATGATTCATGAGCGTGGAGAGTAGAAACGCTGCTGAGAGTTCTAACCTCGGGATGGTTAGCCGCTTGAGCGGTGAGACGTTCGTTTTTGAGCAAATAAGAGAGACCTTGGCGCCAGTGGACGACGAGTTAACAACGAGATACACAACGGCTGCCCATGCGAATTGCGATGCATCAGAGAAGCCATGTGTTCAACAGCTGAATTAGTGAGAGTGTTGAACCAACGTGGGATGAGGGCCTGGCCAGGCTAATGAGATCTTGTCTGATGTTGAGCCATTGTGAGATGAGCTGTTCCGAGAGTGGTTCGTCCCAGTCGAGATTATGCAACCAGAGAGCCTGAAGAAAGATCTTAGCCTTAATTATGACTGGAGATGCGAAGCCTAATGGATCAAAAATTTGTGCTACTTTTGAGAGGACAAGACGTTTCAAGTATCGTTTGGAGGGAGAAGCCGAGATTGTTGAGAAGTCAAACCTGTCCTGTTGAGGTGACCATCGAATACCAAGGATTTTGGTATCGCAGTCGTTGAATGAGATGCCTGAGGTCTCGCCAAGCTCAGACGAGACCTCTCTCAACAGTTCCTGAGAAGTAGAGTGCCACTTAGCCAGCGGGAATCCGCCCGCATGGCAGAGCCGTATGAGTTGTTGAGCAGTCTCCACGAGCTGTTCCACTGTGTCGGATCCTCCGAAGATGTCGTCAACATAACGCCCATGAGTGATCGTTTTGACAGCAAGAGGATACTGAAAGCCTTCGTCTTCAGCAAGCTGAAGGAGCGTTCGTACAGCCAGGAACGGTGCTGATTTGGTTCCATACGTGACTGTAGTGAGCTGAAAATGAGATTCCTCCTGCTGTTCATTCACCCACACGATGCGTTGCAGATCCTGGTCATCTGGATGTATCTTGATTTGCCGGTACATCTTAGTGATGTCAGTCGCAAAGAGATACTTGAGTTGACGTATCCAAATGAGCAAGTCAAAGATGTTGAGCATCAGATTAGGACCAGCGTGCATGATGTCATTGAGCGAGTGACCAGTGGAGCTGGCACTTGAACCGTTGAAAACAACCCTGAGCTTCGTGGTGGAGCTGTCTGGCTTAAGTACCCCATGATGAGGCAAATAGTAATGTGGCCTTCTACCAACTGAGATGTCATCGAGCTTGAGCATGTGCTGAGATTGTTCATACTCTCGCATGAACTGAGTGTACAATCGGTCGTACTGAGTGTCTCTGCCAAGTCGCCTGAGAATTCGTTGGAGCGATCGATGAGCTGTCTGATAAGAATCTCCCAGGACTGTTGGGGGCGATTTGAGAGGCATCCTGACGATGTAACGCCCTGTTGAGTCCCTTGAGTGAGTGGTCTTGAAGTGGAGCTCACACTCTTGCTTCTCAGGAGTAAGCGATGAGTTGTCCGATGATGGAGGTTCTTCTTGGACCCAGAACCGTGTCAACAACTCTCGCAAGGACGAGTCTGATACCTGAGAGCTGCCGAGATGAGTTGTCCTTGTGCGTGACCTGGTGCCTGAATTGGGCCTATGACCAACCACCCAAATATTGATAATTAAGCAATGGGAGTTCCTGCTGAGTACCTAATGATATTAGGCCTAATGAGTTGGCCGTAGAAGTCTGCTCCGATTATGACATCTACTGCCCTTGGAACGAGAAATTCTGGATCAGCTAGAGGTAAACCCTTCAGGTGTGGCCATTCGGGTTCCTGTTGAGTCTTTATGACCGGCAGGATGGTGGTAACTGTCTTTAACACGTGAGCTGAAATTGTCACCGTGAGTGGTCTATACCTTGATTGAAGGTTGAGCGTGACAATTCCTCTTGTTTGAGACGTCCGTGTTCCACCGACACCATAAACGTCCAGCCTTGAGTGCCTTCGTTGTAACTTGAGCTGCTGGGTGAGCTTTTCTGAGATGAATGAGATTTCTGATCCAGGGTCGATGAGCAGACGAACTTGAGTTGTTGAAGCGGCTGAGACGACTATTGCTGTTGCTGTGGCCAGCAATGTGAGATGACTGAGATGGGCTGAGTTAGACGTGAGATGATCGCAACTCTCAAAGAGCTGCTCTGAGCTTCATGCTTGAGAGGACTTTGATGAAGGAGCGGGTGTGCTAGACACCTCCTGAGCGGTCTGATGGTCATCTCCTGATGGTTCGAAAACGATTGAGAGGTCTGCACCATGCAACAGGGTATGATGGTAGTTGTTGCATGATTTGCAAATGCATTTCAGCTATTGCACCTCCTTAAATTATGCCTGCCTAGGCAATTGCAACACAGACTTCTGTCTCTGATCAACCGTACCCGTTGGTTGACCGAATAGCTTCGCATCCTTGGGCAGACTGCGATGTAGTGGTCTTGCCCACAACAGTCACAGGGATATGCAGCTCGTGACTGAGCAGGACGAGAAGTCTGATGAGTAACAGGCCTTGATGAGCTGACTGAGGGCTGCTGAGAGGCCTGATGTGAGCTTGTCCGAGTAGTCTTAGCCCCTTTTGGCACATTGGGTTGAGCAGGCGTGGATGAGGATTCTATAGTCTCCAATGTGCGGGCACGAGCGACCAGAAATTCGGTGAGCTGGCTGAGTGTCGAGAATTCATCTGTAGATGCAAGAGATGTCTCCCACCTCTCGCGAGTGTCCTGATCGAGCAGTCCAGTGAGCAGAGTGACCATGAGGCAATCATTATTGCTCTCCACCGTGAGCGTTTTAAGTGCCTGAGTAGTCTCGTTAATAATATTGACCATTTTAGTCAGCGATGTGGCTTGGCGCCTTTGTATCGGTTTGAGATTGAGCAGTCTTTCCAGGTGTGTTTTTATAATGAGGCGTTTGTTCTCAAACCTTGATGTGAGCAAGGTCCAAGCCGAGTCGAATGATGAATTGTCAGGCGTGATGTTGGCAACAATTTCATAGGCCTCACCCTGCATCGCTGATTTTAGATACTGGAACTTTTCCAGATCACTGAGATCCGAGCGGTCTGCTATCACTGAGCTGAACATGGCCTTGAAATCAGGCCATTTCCGGCAGTCTTCACTGAATGTTGGCACTGTCAATTCAGGGAGCCGGGAGCGGACACGAGCACTATCGTCGGGTGAAGGAGTGTGCTGAGTGTTCTGAGTGAGTCGTTCCTTAAGTCGACCAAGCAGTCGTTTTGTCTTGATCATCAATTTTGTGTCACTGATGTTAACCGTTTCCGTGAGGTATGGATGGCTCATCTGGTTGGGAGGCCAATTACATACCAGTTGAGCGTGCTCTTGGCGGAATGATCCATGCAGCTCTTCTAGCTGCTCGAGCAACATGGTCACCTCTGTCAGGGTGATCGATTCGGATGCGTCAATAACCTGACTAAATATATCCTCTATGGACACGAGGATCTCCCTTTGTGCCTGCACCCGTAACGTGAATTCTGTCGTGAGTGCCGCAGGCGATTGGCTTCTTGACCGGGTGCCTTGGCCATGAGTGGACGTCGAGGGTACCGTCAGGCTGGTCGGTTGAGCTGTCTGAGAGATCGGTTGATCATCACCACTGCTTGTGGTCTTAGCCTTTTTCTCTTCATCCCGCACAAGCACCATTGTGATAATTAAATGAGAAGTCTGTATTGATAGTCACTGTTTAATTGAGATTGTACTGAGAGTCACTGATAATAAGTAGTGCCAATGAGAGAACAATGTCGCAATAGGTAACGGCACTATTTAGTAAACACCGCGAACGAGATGACAATAGCCCGCTACTCGGGAGTGAGAGTGGGGGAAGTATTCGCGGGTCGCGCGAAGCGAGTGAGACGACACGTACACGCAAGAGGGATGGCTTTATCCCACCCTACTCGAGAGTGAGAGAGGGGGGGGCTCACGCGTCACACTAACGCGAGCGTGGCACTATTTCTCGTGACGTAAGAGCGGGCGTGAGACGGCACTACGTCACGCGTAGCCACACAACTTGAGATGGAACTATTTCGCGCGAAACTAAGCGACTGAGATGGCACTACTTTTCCGAGTAAGAGAAGGCGTGACACGGCACTACGTCACGCGTAAGAGCACTACTTGAGCTGGCACTACTTTCCCGAACAAAGGAAATGAGATGACGAAATATACCGCACACAATGAACTTTACCGAATTTTTACAAATCTGCGCTGCAAATGCTCGATCCGGCTCGAAGGACCAAATGTTGAGGAATTGAGTGGTCAAAAATGAGTAGAACGCCGAGCAATTGCAGTGAGTGGTCAGATTTATTAAAAATGCGCACGAGTACACCGCGTGTCGGTTAAGATTTAAACTGAGTGGCCGTTGAGCGGACTACGTTCCGAACTTTCACTAATAATGTTATACTGAGTGGACTTGAGACGGCGTGATTATATTAATCACTTATGAATCGAACGATGAAGATTATATTAATCCCACCGAACCTATGACTTTGTGAGAAGACGTAGACAAAGCCGAGAAAACACGTGTGAATGGAACAAGTCGACGTGAACTAACGAACAATGGCTGCCTGAGAAACCGGCGTCACGGCGCTTCTTCACCGCCGAGATGAGTTATGGCGAGTCTTCATTGAGCGACAACTGTTAAGCATTCTGATTGGGCAGATTAATTCCCAAACAGTAGATTAAGGAAAATAATGTATGAAAGAGCAGGACTAAACAGATGGGAAGCAGAGGTAAGAGATGATAATGGACAGAATGTGGCAGAGATATGGAGAAATAAAGTGGTAGAAGAGGAGAGGAGAAGTGGGAGAAGTGGTGAAGAGAAAGGAAAGGGAGAAAAGGATAGAAGAATCAAAGTACAACAGGGAATATGAAAGATGGAGAACAGAAGGGATACCAAAATATCTGCAAGAAAAAAGTAAAGGGAAAAAATTGAAAATGATGGCAAGATTCAGATTAGGGAATGAATGGAGGGCAAGCAGATACTGGATAAAAGAGGATGAGAAGATTATGTGCAGATTGTGTGGGATAGAGAAAGAGACATGAATGCATGTGATGAGGGAATGCAACTATTCGGAAACGGAAGAGAGGATAGAAGTGTTGATTGGAGAGGAAGAAAAGGGAATGGAATGGATGAAAGAATTATGTAAAAGGAGATAGCAGTGTTAAGAGGATGTGGTAGTAAGAAGAAGTTAATAAAAGTGTACTCGTGTATAGGTGTATCAGTAAAAATGTATATTTGTAAAGATGTATTATATTAAAACGGGTCGGCGCACCTCATGTATCCCGAAAGGGAATCATTATTTTAAATACAAAAAAAAATATTAGGCTGTTAAGTATGAAATTTGAATGTAATTATCCGACATATTTATAACAATACTTTACGAAATAATTATAACAATAATAACAATTTTTATACTTCTCAAACTAATACATTTTTTACATTATACTCTCATATAGCATAGTTAACAATCATTAAATACACTAAATAATTATTATACAATTATATATTAGGCTGTTAAGTATGAAATTCGAATGTAATTACCCGACATATTTATAACACTACTTTGCGAAATAATTATAACAATGATAACAATTTTTATACTTCTCAACCTAATACATTTTATTCATTATACTTTCATATAACCTAGTTAACAATCATTAAATACACTAAATAAATATTATACAATATTATATTAGGCTGTAAAGTAAAAAATTTGAATGTAATTATGCGACATTATTGCATTTGATTTTCATACTTCACAACCTAATACATTTTTTACATTATACTTTTATATAACCTAATTAACAATCATTAAATACACTAAATAGTTATTGTACAATATTGTATTAGGCTGTTAAGTATGAAATTCGAATGCAATTATACGACAAAATTGGCTTCGATTTTCATACTTCTCATCCTAATACATTTTTTATATTAAAATTTCATATAACCTAATTACCAATCATTAAATACACTAAATAAATATTATACAGTATTATATTAGGCTGTCAAGTATAAAATTCGAATGTAATTATGCGTCATTATTGCATTCGATTTTCATACTTCTCAACCTAATACATTTTTTACATTATACTCTCATATAACCTTTTTTTTTTTATATAAACAATTTTAATCTCTAAAGAGAGATTATTTTGTGTATTTTATTGAAAAAAGATGATATATAAGTACATTACTTTATAATCGCATGCCTACAAGTTAAGATTTCAGTCTTCGAGGTAATTACAGAAACTATTACAAATATACCTTGTAGGAGAATGGAGCAAAACAAAAGATGCTAGAGGTTGGGCTAGTAGTTTAACTTTGTGAAGCCTCTTTTTAAACTTATTTCGTTGTTCCTCATATAGAGGACACTGCCAAAGTATGTGGTCAAGAGTTTGTTGTTGTGTGGAAGTTGGAGGTGTTCAGTCCAGAAGCCGCGCAGCGTTGCATAGTTACTGACCACTGCAATTGACCAATCACCGACGCCGGACTAGGGCCAGTGGAAACTTCCTTTTTTTCACTAGTGATCCACACAGAGAACAGAAGTGACCAATAGAATAATTGAACAAGCACACGAACGAAAGAGACACAGAGAATTTTAACGGTTAAAGCTGGATATCTTGAATTTTCGAGAGTGAAGAAAATATCGACTGACTTGAGTTATGAGCCGCACACGAATGACCGAAATCGATCCAGCTTCCGCTGAATCCTAGATCATCGGGGCGCGGAGGACGACGCGCCGAGATCACGCCACGTTGATCCGCCAATCAAGACCTCGGGTCGAGATCACGCCACAAGCTCCGGCCAATCCGGCGCTGCCACCCTCTGGACCGGCTACGTGGCCGAGCAGATTTTTCCCCCACCGGAAGCGCGCATTTCCGGCGGTTGCTAGTGACCTGAAGGTTGGTGCCGGTATAAAGAAAGGTGTCAGCACCGTCCTGGTGAGAAGCGCCGCAACCTGACGAGTCGACCGAGAGGTGTCAGCACCAAGGAGGTATGTGTAGAGGGTTTCTCTATAGTAAAGATAATACTAGTTTGAATCTGTTTTATGATCTTTATTATTAGGATGCGACTTGCTTTTCTTTGTTGTACACTTCTCAACGGCTACGCACAGACTGTACTCGTCTGGTGACCACACTTGCTAGTGTGGTTCCCTAGCCTTCTAGTAACTTAGATGGCGCGACCATCGGTCGTACCGCTACATATGGGACGCCACAGTTGGTAACCACAATTACAAGACGGATCATTAATGACGTTGATTTTTATTAACGATGCATTTAAACTATAATGGCCAGATCTACATCTGTTAGTTGTAGCTATAACTTTATGTGGTAATTTTCTATTTTTGAACCAAAGTTTAGCTTTAGTGTTATGATACTTTTGGAAAAATTCAAAACCTTTTGTACGTCCTTCTTCAATAATTATGTTATTAGTGGCCGTAAAAGCTTTTTTTTGCTAGTTCTTTGAAATCAGTATACGGAATTTTACCATGAGTTGAGAAGGGTTTTCCAGATACTAATTTAGCTTTAGCATCAGCCTCTTCATTACCTTTGATACCTATATGGGACGGTACCCAGACAAGCTTAATTTTACAATTTTTATTGCGCTTTTTGTTTGATGCAAGGATTTTCTTTTTGATTTCGTATATATAAGGGTTTGTATGTACACTATTTTTACAATTTTTTAATGAAACTAAAGTGCTTAAAGAATCAATAAAAATTAAAAAGTTACAGTGTGGATGATTCAAAGTAATGTCGATTGCATTCGATAAGGCTATGCATTCAGCAGTAAATATTGAAGCATGTTTGTTGGTGCTAGTCAGAATACTTATATTTAATTTTGGACAGATGCAAGCGCTACCAACAGAGTTAGAATTTTCTGATTTACTTCCATCAGTATATATTGCATACGTATTTCTATCTTTAGTAAGTTCATCCACCAGCAAGTTAGGATTGTTGCGTACAGGTGCCTTGATCAGTACGATGTTCTTTATTTATCGTAAAATAAAAAGGTTTTACGGGATTGTGGAGGAATGTGAATCGAACTGTTCCTTTATTGCTTGTTATATAATACGCTTTTGCGTTGTTGTATGTAAACTATCGCCCCGATGCTGAGCTGCCGGATGATTGCGTGATGAGATGTGGTTAGGCTGCTTTGTCAGGTGCCGATGAGTTTTCCTTGCTCTTGATGCTTTAGTTGTATGTGAATCGAGTGTTGCTGACTGAATGAATGCATTGACGATTTTTCGTGGCCTTTTATAGGGAACGAGTAGTCCTGTGCACCCCCTTCCCCAAATTGATTGGCCAATGACCGTCGGGTCACTCTCCATGATCCGTCGAACTAGCATAGGGTTGTAGAGGGAAATCAAGCTGCGCGGGAAAGCCTTGTCTTAAAGAAGCAGCGCTGTGTCCACTTGTGCTAGCGCATACGCCGAAAGAACCGGCGCCGATAGGTCCCGCTTCTGTGTGTCTTGTTCAAAACTTTGATCGCGTCAAGCAACACCTCACACAATCCACATCACATATTGCGCAATACGCAAAAAGGATCATTAGAACTTTTTAATTTTTTACCAAATTCGAAATCGATATTTATATCACCTATTATTATATCATATGCACGCTTGTAACAGGTATAGTAATCGCTTTTGAATATAAGAGAGTCTACTTGATTGATACTTTTTATGCAATTCACAAAAATACGTTTATTATTTACAAACAAATGTTCTTTACATTCTATCTGTTTTTTAAAATCAAAAACATTTTCATATATGTTTAAACTAGTATCTGAGGCAATCTTGTACAAGTAACTATTGCATAAATATATAGTACGTTCTTGTATAAAAGTTAGTTTTGTTTCGGAGATAAGAATATTAGTTAGGGTGCTGATTCTGTATCCTAAGGATAGTCTTATAACCATATATTGTAATTTTTCTAGTTTTTCTATTTGAGTTTTTTGTATAGGAAAGTAGACAAAGCTAGCGTAATCAATGATTGATCGTACAAAACTTTTTTATACATAATAATTAGAGTTTCAGGATCTGCACCCCATTTAGTACCTCGTAAGAATTTAATGATATTTATTGCTTTTGTACATTTGTTCAAGACTTTATTTACATGTTCTTTAAATGTTAATTTATAGTCAAATAAAACTCCAATAAATCGTGCGTGGTTACTAGATTTCATGATCGTATTGTTAATATTTATTTTAGTTTCGCTAGGCTTAATGTTGCGATTGTTAAAATGTATAAAAATGGTTTTTGACTCGTTTAAAGAGAGCCCCAATTCACAAAGATTTTCCAACATTTGTTTTAACGCTTTTTCAAGCAGTCTTTTACTTGTTTCAAAAGAACCTCTATTGCAGTAAAGTGCAATGTCATCTGCAAATTGTGATATCTTTACACTTTTTAGAATCCTATCAATAACGTTAGAGACATATATACAGTATAGTAGGGGACTAAGCACACCACCTTGAGGCACTCCTTTATAAACTTTTCTAGCTTCATTACCTGTTTTATCAGTGTATATTGATCTTTCGAATGTAATAAATTTTATAAATTTAGTCAATGCTTGTGGACAGCCTATTTGTGTGAGTTCAAGTAATAGAATTTCAATGTTAACATTGTCAAATGCTCCACTGACATCAAGAAAAGCAGCTAAAATGTCTTTTTTGTTAATAAATGATTCTTCTACCTGAAGGGCTAGACTTAATAGATTATCTGATGTTGATTGCCCTTTTCTAAATCCGATTTGGCTTTCTGGAAGAATTTTTTTTTTTTGCTCAACCCATTATTGCAAACGATTTTTTATTAACGTTTCAAAGAGTTTACATAGAAACTGCGTTAGACTTATTGGTCTTATGCTTGTACCATCTGGTTTTTAGACGAAATGTACATATACATCTGTCCAAGAAACAGGGTAATTATTAGTACTATACATTTCATTGAATATGTCTAATAGGATAAGTTTATATTTTACAGGTAGTTCTTTTAGCACTTCGTAGTCTATTCCATCCATACCCGGACAAGAATGTATGTTTCTACTATCTAAGGCAATATTAAACTCTGAGAAATTAAATGATTTACGAAGCATTTCATTCTTTTCACAATTTGGTAAAAAATTAGGATCAGTATGGCACCAAGATGGACTAATTTTATTTAAGGCTGTGCCTAATAAACTATCATCGGTTTGATGGTTTTCTATTGTGTGACAAGGCCTTATTGTTGTGTATTTATTTTTCATTATTTTACAAGAATTCCAAACGTAGCTTTGACTAGTATGTATATTGATTTTTTCTGCAAATTTTTTATAATTTTCTCTACGTTTTTTTTGAATAAACGTCTTACAATAGCACAGTTTTTTTTATAATCTATAAGATCATTCATACTTTTGGAAAACCGCCATTTTTTAAAAGACGCTTTTCTGAGTCTTAAGGCTTTTTCACATTTTGAATCCAACCAAGAAACAGGATTTCTGTGTATATTATTATTAACAAGTTTTTTCTCTGGAGTGCTTTTTTGAAGTGCATTAACTATTAAATCAGTGAGAATTGAATATTTTGAGCTTGCATTAGAGCTTTCATACTCTACAGTAAATAACTTTACATAATTTAATTCCAATACTTCTAGAAATAGGGTCCAATTAGTTTTCATAGATTTAAGTCTGAAACTTTTTTTATTATAAATCGATTTTTGAATATTTATGTCTATATTAACAGGAAAATGATCGGAGCCACAAGTTTCATCTTTGACCTGTACATGTAATTTATCAGCTAGATTAATACTAGAAAAAATGAGTTCTAAATTTGATGTATAGTTAATTGATTCGCGAATGTATGTTATAGTATCTGTATTGTGTAATAAAAGATTAAATTTATTAATACTTTCTAGTAAATTTTCACCATTAGAATCATTTTTTGGACAATTCCAGATTGTATGGGTGGAATTAAAGTCTCCCGCGAAGAGAGTAAATTTAGTATTATCTAAATTATTAATAACCGTATCCCACTGTGACTCAGATAAGATTCCATCTGGGGCTCTATAACACGCAAATATATCAATAAAAGGTTTAACATTTTGAATACATATTCCCATTAATTCAACACTTATGTCCAGCACTCTTAAATTTTTAATTTCATAGCATATAAGGTTTTTGCGTACTAAAATTAGTATACCTCTTCCTCTTGAATGTAGCCTATTTTTTTGGAATGTTTTAAATCCAGGAAATTTGATGTTTTTGGTGAGCCATGTTTCGACACATATTAGAATGTCTAAGTCAGTTAGCAAGTGACGTACTTCTTCTTCTTTTTCAGAAATAGAGTGACAGTTCCAGTATAGTATTTTTAAATTTTTATCACACAGCTTAGCCATTTTAATTAATATCAAAATTGTATAAGGCAGCACTTAAATTCATAAGAGTTTTTTTTTAATTCTACTTAGCCTTGATTTAGCATTTCGATGTATAACGTGAGGATAAATTTTATCAATCATATCAGCTAAGCGTCTTGAGTTTTCAGTGTACTTTTTAGCTAAGTCTATAACGTCATGAACGCCATATGAAGCAGCGAAAAATTCTTCAAATTCTGTAAAGGGAATAATACATTTTTCTTTTGAATTTTTCAGTGCTAATTTTGCTGGTAAAAGTTTCTCTTGATGATTTATATTACTTTCCCCATCTGACATATCTGACTGAGAGTCATTCGAATTATCATAAACTATTTTTGTTTTTTGGACTTAGGCTTAGGTAAGCACCATTTCTTAGATGGTTTCTCTAAGAGTTTTTTAGCTGTGTCATACAATACTTGATTTTCTGTAGTTACTTCTGATACAGTAGAAGAAGGTGGCCTTTTCAATGTGTTTACAAATTTATTTGGTTTTAAAGCGTCCGTTAAGTTATCTGCTGTTAACGTATCGTTGTTGTTATTCGTATTCATACTTACGTCTTCACTGTATTTATTACATGTCTTAGTTATATGGCCGCTTTGTTTACATAGAAAACAATGTGTTGTATCTGTGCTTAAGAAAATCCAATTCGTAACGTTGTCAAAGCTGATTTGAAGCGATTCTGGTAATAAACTTTCTTCTTCTTCTCTTATGTAACATTGTCGTCTAAACGAAAGAATGTGTGCCCTGCCTGGTTTTATTAATCCTGCTCTTAAGCTATGTATGTTTGATACTGGATTGATGCCTGCATGTTTAAGTTCTTCGAGTAACACTAAATTCGGAATGACCGGATTTACGTTAGATATTACTACTCTTTTATTTTTTTCAATTAACGGTCTTACTTTTAATTTCATGTTTTTAACTTGCACAGTTTTATTTATAAGAGTATCAACTAAAGCTTCACTGGATAAAAATATACATACACGAGCGCCAGATATTTTAGAAATGTAGCGTATTTCCAGAGGATTTATAATATTCTCTAAACCATCAATATAATCATCATTAGAAAAACCTTCTATTGAGTCAAGTATTATTGCTTGTTCTTTCTTTGGACTGGTGTATTGAGAGGTAACATTGGCGTATGATGCTGTATTTTTTTGTAGTGCAGTTTTATATAATTGGCCCCTGTTGTCAGAAGCCATGTTGTTGGATTGTTCTTGCATTTCAAACTGCAAAATCAGTTTAAATGCGTTATTTAATCACTTACAAGATAGCAGTTAAATATTACAGTGGAACTTTAAATTTATACCCTGAACCATTCACTACAATCACGATTTGTTTACACTCGCGTTCTAACTCGCGCGTGACACGTCTATTTGCTTCAGTGTCTTTTTTTTTTCCGTCAGGAGGAAAAATCTTCCAAAGGCTCCCTGAGCCCGGTACCCAGGGGAGTGTCGGATTCGGTGTAAAAACATCGCCTACCGACTAAAAAACCTCCTGATTGCTTACACCAGTTTGGTGTGGACAGGCAGAAACTCCACTTAGGCAGATTACATTGCCCTACGTCCACCCCGTACGATCTGGGGCGGTATTTCCCGGATCTCTAAACAGTTGGTACTAAAGTACCAAAAAATCGTCAAAATTTGGGATTACTTTACGGGGATCTTCCCTGGAGTTGTGTCTTGATATGGAGGTCAGTTTTGTTACCCGCCTGAGGCGAAGCAACAAAACCAACTGTAACACCGTGCACCTATTGTGCTCATTCCACCGAACGATGAGAGTGTAGCAGCGCGCTAGGCCAAGCCAGACGCTGCTGAGGTTGGCTGAAGCCTCGCCCGCGGCGGCCGCCTTGGAGGCATTCTCCCCTGCGGCTCCGCGCGCGTACCCTCCCGGACATTCTGTTTCTTTCTCTCCTTCTCTCCTCGCCCTCTTTACATTTCATTACGCGTTCCGAGAAATTTTGGAACGCGGTCCAACCCCCCTGGAGTATCCAGGAGGCCCTGATAATTTCAGGGAGCGTTGGACCTTCTCCTCCTAACGCTGCCACCAGGTGGATTCTGGCATCAGTCCACGCCGGGCAGTCAAGCAGTGTATGGTATGCGTCATCGCATGGTGCATCGCAGTGAAAACACTGCAAGGTTTCCCTTTTCCCTATTCTCTTAACATACGCTGAAAAGCAACCATGGCCGGTCACCAGCTGAGTGGTCCGAAAGGTCGACTCGACGGAGTGCGGCCTCCCAACCCACTCAGCAAGCCTACCGACCAAGGCCCCCCTCACGCGTGCGCCCGTGGAAACTGGGGAATTAGCCAGTTCCAACTCCTCCTCTCTCCACGCTGCGATTGCACCCCGCCTGGCAAGAGCCCCCAGCCTGGCCCTAGTGCCCGGAGGGACAGGTCCCTCCAGACTCCTAAGGACGTCATAGGACTTCGCCAGCCGAGGAGCTAGATGGTCGAGGGGGATGATCCCCGCAACCATCATGGCCGCGTGGAAGGAGACCGTCCGGTATGCGCAGCACACCCGGATAGCAATCCTGCGCTGCACAGCCCGGACAGCCCTCTTTACCTTCTGGTCTTCCACCACCGTGCGCCACCATACTGGGGCTCCATAGAGGAGCATCGAGTGGGGTCACCCCACTATAAAGGCGCCGCTTCTTCTCCCTTGGTCCGAGTAGATTCGGGAGGATCCTTTGGACGGCCCGAAAGGTTTTGTCGATCCTTGGAATCAAGGACTCAAAGTGGGGCCTAAATGTTAGGTCTGAGTCCAGCAGAACTCTGAGATATTTTACTTTAGATCCCACTGGAATAGATGATCCCCCTATTTGGATTTCGAGAAGGGCAGTACCTCTGCGTCTACGGAGGGCGGAGGCGGAGAAGGCCATAGCCTCCGACTTATGCGCCGCAACTACAAGGCCCAATCCCTCGATCGCATCAACGATGCCCCGAAGGTCCCGCCCCACCGACAAGAGGGCCGTGTCGTCCGCATAACAGACCACACGGGAACCGCTAGTCAGCGGGACACGGAGGACACTGTCATAGGCCACATTCCACAGCGTAGGGCCAAGGACCGACCCCTGTAGCACCCCGCATCTCACAATCTTGGCCGCCAGTCCACCCCCCTTAGTGCCGTAAACCAGCTTGCGGTCTCGAAAGTAGTCCCACAAAATGCCAAGTATGTGTAGCGGGAGACCCTTGCGTTCCAGTGCCTCAATAATTACTGGCCACGGCAGCGAGTTGAAGGCGTTTTGGACATCGAGGCTAACCAGTAATATCACCTTGCGGTCTCGCAGAGCCGCGTCAACAAAGTTCCTTACTAACAGTATAGCGTTGATCGTTGACCGGCCCGTCCGAAACCCGTATTGTGCCGGGGACAAGGCTTTGTTTTGCTCCAAGAAGCTATTCATTTTGTTAACGAGAACTCTTTCGAATAGCTTCGCTACCTCATTGATGAGGCAGATTAGTCTGAATGACCCAGGTTGATCCAGGGGCCTGTCTCTTCCCCTTTTTAACAGCTCTAGCTTTGTCTTCTTCCAGTTGGTCGGAAATATGCTGTTGTTTATGCAGGCCGAGAAGCACCTCGCAAGGCAACGACAACAGAGTGTCGCTGCTTGCCGCACGACACAGCCCGGCACCCCGTCAGGGCCAGGAGCCTTTCCTCCCGCAATCTTTTTAGCTGCAGCAATGACCTCTTCCTCGGAGATGTTTATATCGCCGATGGTAGTCACGGGCGGCGGGGCATATTCCGGTTGGTTTGGAAATAGCCCCGCCAAGACCCGCTCTAGATCCGCCTCCTCCATTGTCTCGGTGATAGGTGGGGCATAGGGCCTTAATTTGCCCATAACCATTTTATATGGTTTTCCCCAAGGGTCTTCCTCGAGCAGGCTCAGAAAGTCTTGCCATACGCTCCTCTTGGCCTTTTTAATGGCCCTGGCAAGAGCTCCCCCTGGCTGCCCGCCGAGCTTCCAAGTATTGGTCAATTTGTGCTGTATTGTTTCTCCTGCGTGGCCTGGTCAGCCGTCTCCTAGCAGCCGTCGCAGATGCCCTGAGGTCAGCGATCTCGCTTGACCACCAGGGAACATTCTTCCTCCAGCCAGACCGAGATCTTGATTTTGACATGGCCGTGTCGCACGCATGTTTCAGGGTATCCCGGACCCAGCCAACAAGGCTTCTGGCATCACCCCCCGCTCCAGTGTCAGGCAGGACCAAGCTCCCCGTCAGGAGTGCCGCGGAAAGCTTGTCCCCGTCCAAAGTGCCAATGGCCCGGCGGGGAAGTTTCCTTCCTGATGAGCGGAAGCTTCCGGGCCCTGCGGTCCCCTGACCATAGCAAAAGCTAATATAAAGGTGGTCTGAGAGGGACTCTCAGCCTCATCAACTCTCCAATCCGAGAGGCGGGCACTAGCAATTGATGAGCCCCATGTTAGGTCAATAACGCCTCCGACCCAGATGGCCGAACGCACGTGGGGTGGCCAGCCTGGTTTGCAAGCTGAAGGTTCAGCCCGTTGGCCCAATCATGAAGTAGGGCACCCCTATGGCTACCCCTGCCGTTCTGGGTCCCAGCCAGGAGACCGAGCATTAAAGTCTCCGGCCAGCAGTACCGGGAGGGCAGGGAAGTCCTCCATAAGCCATCGGAGCTCTTCGAGGAGCTCTTTGAAACGCGTGATGTCCTCGCTGGGGGGGAAGTATACCGATATTATCAGCGAGTCCCCCCACTTAACCGCAACGTAATAAGAGCCCTGGCGCACCAGGCTGCAGGTTTTTCTGCTTCGGCTAATCAGCACTGCGGAGAGCGGGTCGTCACCCTTGGACGGGAACCAGCTTCCGTCCCCTCGGGAACCCACCACGGCTCCGAGATAACAGCAATGCTGGCTTTAAGCTCAATCATACGTTGCGCCAGGAGATGTTGTGCCTGGCGCGCATGATTCAGATTTATCTGTATAACACGTTCCATTATTTATTATCTGGGTTTTCGCCTGCAGTCACTTGGCCTTCCGGATCCTCTTTGGATACGTTGTCCTCTTCAATGCCACCAGTGTCGGAAGTGATGACCTCCATTTCAACCTCCTCCAACACTGCGGTTGAATTACTGGACACATTATTTATAACAGGTGTCCTCGCCTCCGGAGAGGGCACTGCCTTCCCCTCCCTCCTGGGAGGGACTCGTTTCAGTGTCTCAAATCCCCTCATATAACCTAATTAACAATCATTAACCACTTGCGGTGCAAGGAAATTCTCGGTTGCGCGTGCTAGAACAGTCGAGCGGGAATCACTTCGCGGTGCTTTCAGGCAGCGTTCAGCGGGTGGGTTTCAGAAGAGAAAATAAAGAGGCAGAAGGATAAAATTACATCTGTATCAATACTAAATTTATTTATTAGTAATCTTGCATGATGTGATACTTTTCAAAACAACTTGGAATGTGTAACGCTACAAGACATTTTTTACACTCCCATGTAGTTTCACTACGTTTTTTATGTTTAGCGCATACTACGCACCTCCGTTGTGGATTTTTTTTGGCGTTTGTAGGTGGTATATTTCTTGGGAAATGTCCCCATTTATCTTTCTGTAACAATCGCCCAACGACGTGCGTAACACGTCGCTGGCGTTCCGGTAACAAAAGCATGTCGACGTGCATAGCACGTCTTTCCACCGCAAGTGGTTAAATACACTAAATAATTATTATACAATATTATATTAGGTTGTCAAGTATAAAATTCGAATGCAATTATACAAATTTATTGCATTCGATTTTTATACTTCACAACCTAATACATTTTTTACATTATACTCTCATATAACCTAATTAACAATCAATAAATACACTAAATAATTATTATACAATTTTATATTAGGCTGTTAAGTATAAAATTTGAATGTAATTATCCGACATATTTATAACACTACTTTGCGAAATAATTATAACAATAATAACAATTTTCATACTTCTCAACTTAATACATTTTTTACAATATACTCTCATATAACCTAATTAACAATCATTAAATACACTAAATAATTATTATACAATATTATATTAGGCTGTCAAGTATAAAATTCGAATGTAATTATGCGACATTATTGCATTCGATTTTCATACTTCACAACCTAATACATTTTTTACATTATACTCTCGTATAACCTAATTACTCTCATTTAACCTAAATTACTGTCACATTTTTATATTTTGCTTCTTTATAAAATATATTTGATACCTAAAGATAAAATATGTCTATTAAATTTGATTTTTATATGAAAAATATCCAAAGAGATGTACTGACCCATGCATATATGAAAATTATATGATAAATTATGATATTTGCGTATTTAAGAAACTTATAGTAATTTTTCAATAAAATAAAAACATCTGTAACAGGCTGAACGCCCAGCGTGAATCGGTGGAGCTTACCACGGAGCTGAAATCTAAGACTCGTAGTGTACACATTTTGATAAGCTGAGAGAGCGATACGATTCAATGCATTTTTTAGATTTTTCGTTGTTCAGATCTTTATGTAGACGAGAGTATTTAGAAAGATAAGTTTGTGGTCCAAAGAATAAGGACGAGATATATTATAAATAATAGGGGTCTCGAAGTATGGTAGGCTACAGAGTTGAAAAAACATTTCTAGAGAATATCTTTATTAGATCTTTCATTGCATTTTACCAGAACCCTCGTTCAGTCCAGCAGTATTTTCTAGATGTTTTTCGTAACGTCTTTATTTCATCTATCCTAAAATGTTTGTTAAATAGCGCAAGAATTCAGATAAAAACGGGAAATTGAAAACCCATACGAAGTCGCCGTCGATGGAAAAAATGCCGTAGATCGGCCGATGTTCAACTACCAGTGTTCGGCCAAGCATTGGCTATTAGTAATGGCCCAATCTTGCTTGATTACTGGCGCTTATAATCTATAAAATATTTTTTTAGAAAAGGTTTTTTTTTTTAATTTATATTTTTTAAATTAATATTTTGTATTTTTCGAATGTATTAACTCGTTCGTCGCTATGTCTCCGTTATACGGAGACGCTCTTTTTGTCGAAGTTATAATATTTTCGGTAAATAAACGATATTTTTATCTTTTATTATTTTCGGTAAATAAACGATATTTTTATATTTTATTATTTTCGGTAAATAAACGATATTTTGTAGACGAAGAAACTAGTATTTAGTTCTTTTCTTTATATTTTATTCTCTGGAAAAGAAAACTCTATTCAGAGTCTAAAAGAAAAGATTACCCATACGAAGTCGCCGTCGACGGAAAAAAATGATCGGCCGATATTCAACTGCCAGCGTTCAGCCAAGCATTGGCTAATAGTAATGGCCCAATCCTGCTGATTATTGGCGCTTATAATCAATAAAATATTTTTTTAGAAAAGGTTTTTTTTAAATTTATTTTTTTTTTAAATTATTATTTTGTATTTTTCGAATATAACAAAATTTACTTGTATTATTTCAGTTAATTTGCTTATGAACAACTAATTATTGAGTGATTTTTAAAAATTTTAATTGAAGTTGTTAACGCCGTCTTCTGATATAAAACCGGTGGTTACATAACATCTGTATTAAATATTTTTAAAGTGAAAACTTCTTTAGAATGGGCGAGACTAAATAATAGGAGGAAAAGAGAAAAACATATAGGATTGAGCCTGCGAGAGAATGAGACACAATATAGCTAAACAGTTCTTCTTCCTATTCTCGGTCTTTGATTCGTAGTCCCCACTCCTGGCTACTAAGCTTTGTGTGTGGGTGTGTGTGTGTGTGTGTGTGTGTCCAGTGTCTTGCATTATCTAACTAATAAAAATTTGAATACAGACGGGCAGTTAAATTTTTATACAGTTATCAAATAACTATTCTAATTAAGTAATTAAATTATTACTTAAAAAACTTATTAACTATGTAATTCATAAAAGAAATATAATAATACCATAATTATTAATAATAATAATAATAATTGTGGGATGAGTGCCTCCATGTCAAACTTATCAGGCATTCGTGAAAAATATTGATCAATTGCTTTGGATAGCTCAATTGGTTAAGGAGTAGTCGTAGTCGCCCGGAAAGTGAAGGATCCGTGGTTAGAATCCCGACGGTCCCAGTCTAGTTCCAGCGGTCCAATTATTTTCATGAATCCCACACGTGGGGGCTCAGCCAGGATGAGGAGGTGGGGTATGTTTCGTGACATGCTCCACAGTCTTACACCACCACGAAAAAAAAAAAATTAAAGAGTAAGAGTCAGTGTAAAGAGTGTTTGTGTGGTGTTGGGAGGCATTAAAATTCGGGGTCGAATGTTGTTAAAGGAGGGGGGAAGGGGGTGGATGTGGGACGATCGAATCCCGGTCCAATTTTTTTTACGAATCCCACATAATAATAATAATATTTTATTATTATTAATATTATTATGTTATGATTTGCCGTCCATGTGCCGTTAACACATTGTACGCCGGCCCCGCGAAAACGCGGGATTCGAAGTCTATCGCTTGAGCGCCGCCCCCGCGAAAACGCGAGTTTCGAGGTCTGTTGTTTCAGCGCCGGCTCTGCGATAATGCAACATTCTTTTTTTTTGGCGATCTGTTTGCTGTCGTCATGACTACGCCGATCGTCATTTTTTATTACGTCGAAACAAAATGTATACGATGGTTCACGAACAAGTACAAACAAGAGTCATTCTTAAGTATTGTGTTCCGTAGCTAGTACATCCTTCATAGCTTTACGCTTTTAGTTGAACAGCATAATAAGCCTTCTTATTCTGTGCATTTTTACTCCTCTAATATGAGTGAATTTACTGACTATATTGCTGATCCTCTATCAGATTATTCAATACAATCAGAAGATTCTGATATAGGGGTCGAAGACAGTGACAGTGATGTGATGCCAAAAAGAAGATCAAGAGCTGCTCCATTACAGTATTCCAGTGATTCCGATGATCTGAGTGATAGTGAAATGTTTACAGAATCACCTAGTTACATCGAATCATGGTCGGATGTTGATAAAGCTCCTAATGTACCAGATTTTATTGCGCAATCTGGTCCAAAAGTCCTTCCTGCCCATAAGCAAAGCATACAAGAAATTGTGGAAATGTTTATTGGCAATGATTTATTTCAATTGATGGTAAATGAATCAAACATCTATTATCACCAAAATAAGGATAAGATGTGTAAGGGTAAAAAAATGCCTAAGTGGAATGATGTTTCTCTGGCCGACATGAAGAAATTTCTTGGTTTGATTATATTGATGGGCCAAGTAAAGAAAGATCGAAAAGATGATTACTGGTCCTCAGAGTTTTATACCAAAAACACCATCGTTCTCCACGGTAATGTCGCGTAACAGATTTCGCCAGATTTGGGACACATGATATTTTTCAAATAATCTTACAACAGCTGGTTCTAATAAGTTCGAGAAGATTCAGCCGATACTAAGTTATTTATTAGATAAATTTAAATCAGTATACACGCCTAAAAAAGAGCTTTCGCTTGACGAATCCATCATTCCATGGCGTGGAAAATTGTCTATAAAAACGTACAATCCAGCAAAAATAGTAAAGTATGGCCTACTTTGTCGTATGTTATGTGAAGCTAGAAGTGGATATATTTGCAACTTGGAAATATACTGTGCGAACGGCAAAAAACTGGACCAAACTATAATGTCGTTGCTCGATAAAAATATAGGTTTGGGATATCATGTATACATGGATAATTACTATAACAGTATTCGTACCGCAGAATTGCTTCTGAAAAATATCACACGAGTTTGCGGTACAATGAGAGTAAATAGAGGTGTTCCAGAATCTATGAAGCATATTAGTTTAAAAACTAGAGATTATACATTTAAAAGAAAAAAATGAAATTATAGTACAGGCATGGAAGCCAAAACGCAAAATCGTATACATGGTTTCTACAATACATTCGGGAGAACTAACAAACACAAAAAAAGTACATTGGAAAACAAAGCAAGAAATTATAAAACCTCAATCGGTCATAGATTATAACAAATATATGATGGGCGTAGATTTGGCCGATCAGTTTTTATCATATTTTTCCATTATGAGGAAAACCGTGAAATGGACAAAAAAAACAGTTTTGTTTCTTTTAAACTGCGCATTGTTCAATGCATATAGATTATATGTTGAGTTCAATGGTAACACTATAAAATATCAGAAATTTTTACATGCTGTTGCACTTTTATGGATCGAAGAATATACAAGTACTCAAGATGTATCGAATGTTCGTGGCGAACCACCTTCAGTATTAGTTCCTACACCTCGCACATCAAAATATGATCACCATCAGAGACTATCGGGTGATATGAAGAAGCACAACGTTACTCGAATTATTGGATCCGGGAACAAAAACCGATATGTACGACGTTCATGCAAAGTTTGCTCTGCTAGCAAAAAAAGAAGCGAGAGTAGCTTTATGTGTTCTTTTTGCCAAGTACCTTTACATCTTGGAAAATGTTTTGAACAATACCATACATCCCTTAAATACTAATATTTTTCTTTGTGTTTATATTATATATATATATATATATATATATATATATATATATATATATATATATATATGTAATAATCAATCATCAAATAAAACAGGTGTATTTTTTTATAATTATAAATTAAATTTGTTTATTTTGCTTCTATTTTTCGTTATCGTTAAATTGCATATAACGAATATGCAAACCAAATTTAGTGTTTTACAATAATGTATAAAATTTTAAATATTTTCTTCACCTATTCATTGGTCGTCAACAAGCGAATCATGCCGGCGCCCACGCTTTAGGCGGTTGACACGGTGCCGGCGCTCAGTCTTTGAATGGCTCAGATGCCACCGGCATACAATGTGTTAACGGGCCAATATTTATTGTAATAATCGGCGTGTAATTAAAAACTATTAATGGGCCAATAATTTGAATAATACGTGGCCCATTGCTGGGCCCATTAATCGGCCGATGATCAACTACCATTAATGGGCCGGGGTTATCATTTGTATATTCAGCCGTCTATGGGCCATTAGAAAACGCCAATGATCAGCCGTTAGTTGTCATCCTTCGCCCGGCGATGGCCCATTCGAGGGCCGGTTTTCAAACTTTGCATGAGAAGCATACTAACAAAACAAATTTTATACCTGAGATTCAAAAAAAGGATTACTTATATTTACTTAATTTCTGACGAATTATATTTCCTTTGATAAACATCCTACCATTTTTGTTTCTATCTATGGCTATCGCATCCATTTTTATTGCTTGAATTGTGAAAAGTGCACTTTTTATCAGCTATTCCACCTAGAGACCATACCGGTGACCTTTATTATATATAGTAATAATATTATAATAAACAAATCCTCCAATTATCTTACTCTTAAAACTGTCCATTCGTCTCATTCTCTCGAAACTTAGATTTTTGAAGGTTTCACTTCTAACACGTGTGATCTGCACACATGACTTTTTTTTTTATATTATTCTCATCGTTCTGTTACGCGGAAATGTTCGCGCAAAGTTAAATTTTTGTTGATTTCCGGACAACGTAAGAACTCGGCCTGTTGAATTCTTTTAATCGTATTAAAAACAAAGATTTTCAAGTTTTGGAGAGAATAACTTTATTTAACACAGATTCACTTTCGGATAAAGACAACTTACAAGCGCAATGGTCAGAGTTGAAGAGAGTTTCGGATGTCGAGGGAGATCCTTTAAAGGGAAATCGGAACAAGGAATGTTCTAGAAGAAGGGCGGTCTTTAATAGGTTAAGGGTTTCTTATTGGTGTTCCCACGATGCAGTGGAAGATTGCCTAAAATTCCACATTTTTATGTTCAAAGAAGTTTTTTATTGCTCGGCGTAAAAATAGAAACAGAAAATTTTTATATTGGGCTTGCTATTCCAACGCAGGTATAGATTTTATCTACTAGGCCTAGCAGTTTTAAACAGGTTTTCCAAGGGATCAAAAGAGTATACCCAAGTAGGTATTTACAGCATAGTTCACGTTGGGCCTAACATTTCTTTATATCCTCGAACATACTATCCTCTAATTCTTCATTTTCACTATTATTCTCACTCTCATTAAACAGTTCAATGTACTTCACGTCGTTTTCCACTACTTCAACATTTCTGGCTACTACTATTTTACCATTCAATTATACCTTATAGCTAAAATCACTATAACCTATCAAAATACCCATTTCTGAATTTCTATCCCATTTCGACAACCTCTTTTGTTCTTGCCTTCTCACAAAAACTTCACTTTCGTATATACGTAAATGTTTTATATTTGGTCTTTCTTTGAAGAATATCGCGTAAGGTGTTTTTCCTTTAGTCGTATTCGCTAGTGTTCTGTTTCTCAATTATGTCGCAGAATGTACTATTTCCGGCCAATATTCTTTATGCACTTTTGCGTCATTCAACAAACAACGCGCCTTATCCATTATTGTCCTATTAAATCTTTCCGCGATTCCATTTAACTCATGCCTATACTCTGGACAATTGCCTATACTATGGCAATAAATTTCTTTTAACTATCGATAATTTTTGCCTTGTTGCCTTTCAAAATTATCCTATTATCATTATCCGGTAATTTTCCGACACTTATTAAATTCCTATTTATATCTTTTTTAAAATAAACATTCTCAATATTAACCTTGTTTTGTTTCTCGTAGGTAATAAAAGAAGTAACTATATATGCTATCTTGATAGTTTTTATGGATCTATTATCCGCAAGAAATATCTCTATCGGCTTTTTACGACTAATACTATCTTCAATATATAACTCGTGTTTTTTTATATGATCTGTACAACCACTGTCAAGCAGCTACTAGATTTCTTTCACCTATCGTGTCACCCTGCGTCATATTTACATTCGCTATCCAAGCGTTTAAGTCCCTGCCGCTTTGTTCTATTCTCTGTTTACCACGGCGTCCTCTGTCGTTTCTTTGACCTCTACTATTGTTGCCTCTGCTACTCTCCCTGCGTCCTCTGCCACGCGTTGATCCTTGCCAATGTCCGCTATTGTGCCTTGATTGATTTTCGCTTCTGCCATCCCTTGCAAAATGTCTCGCTTCTCCGCATTTGTAGCATCCCTGATTCCTTGCGGTAAATGAATTTTAATTTTTATCTTGGTGTTCTTTTTCTCTATTTCTTTTCTTGAACTCGACTTCTAATTTTGATTTGACAATTCAACTGATTTGTTCTTTTCCGGTAATTCGTCCAGAATATCAACAATGTGTGATAGACTTTCTGGCAACGTCAACAAATAATAGTTTAATTTGTTTTCTTTTGTTATTATTTCTCCTAAGTTCTTCAAATTGTTAATTAATTTTTTAAATTTATTGTAAAATTTCGTTGGGTTTTCATGTTCTTCCATTTTCAGCAATAAACAATTAATAATTTTTACAGCAATAAATTGTCTTAAATTATCAATATTAGATTGTTGTACACGTATAAGGTCACGTTCACAAATATCCAGTGCTGAACGATGTGGAGCTACTATTCCAAGTTAAATGAGTGGTTTGTTTACGATCGATAAACATAATTCTTCTAATTTGATAATGATGGATTTGTGGGTGATTGTGATAGAACTACTCATTTGCACAGAAAAGAATAATCACATTTATTGAACTAATTATAATATAAAAGTAATCACATGTTCTTACGTATCTCTTACACTCTTACTTTACACCGACTGCCCAACCAACTATATTTTTTCCAAAGATTATTTTATTTTGTTTAACAGGTAGTAAGAAATGCATTTACGCAGATTTGCTCCTTTAATCGTTCGAAGAAGGAGCAAGTACTGTGGGACTCTGGCCAAAGCCAACTACCCACTAAAACTCACTACCCACGGCTTTATCTCGTGCTGCCGATTTTAGTTCGGAGGGTGCACGTTGCCCTGATACCAGATTTCCAAAACATAAGTACTATCCAATGCCAGTCCTTGAAAGCCCGCCTCAAGATCTTATTTAAGGCCAGTCATTTTATTCCATCGGCTCCAATTCATGTTACTGCTCCAAAGAGCACTAAGAGTTATAAAACTTAAGAGCCTCCGAGACAGTCCCATTGCCAACAAACAGCTAACGGACTTCAACGACCATATTCCGCGCTACAAGATGGTACACGTTCCAAACTTAACGTCTGATTGTCAGACATTAAATTTGTTGCCGACCCTAGATCTAACGTCTGGGTTGTCGGCATAGTAGGAACACTTACTCTCGTGTGGGCTATCTAAGGCCGATGTTCCACTGACAAGTTGCGCATCAGTTACGCAGATCGGATCGCGTGGGCTGATCTTTCGGCTGATGAAGAGCCTGCTCGACAGGTGGTGTCCGCAGATAACCTCCTCACACCACGAGACGTTCGAATGCGTGTGGGTAAAGTGTTGATCCGGACGTGATTGTAATTAATATAATTCCTACCGGATAAACCCGTACCCCAATGTACCCAAGAGCTGGACGCTGTTACTTTTGCGCTTTCACGAAATTAGCGTCCATCTACCGAGGAATGAAGAACCCTAGCCCACCATCTGTCAACATCATCTTGGCTGCGCAGAACATCCCTGTTGTTCTTGGTGAGCGCACGGTAAGCTCATTGGATTCGTTTTTGAACCAAAATTCGTTGTGCGCAGCTCTGGCCGCTGGAATAGTTTACTCGACCAAGCCTTCAAATCTTGCGATCATTTACCAAGGCACATTCAGCTTGATTGATGGTATGCCAAGACCTTCATCTCGGATGGTCGTGTAGTAATAAGCCTTAGGTACATCAGGAGGCAAACAGAGCTAGTTGCGGACAGCAGCTCTGACCTGTAGGTCCCAGGATCTTAGTTTACCTAGGGTAGTACCAGCAAGAACAAGTCGATGATAGAGTCGAGGTAGAAGGTAAAACCTTACTACCATGAGCCGTTGTTGTGGCTTCAGGGGCGCTCTACTTATTCTCCTAAGCTCCTTTGTCAATGTCCCCCCTGCTTTGCGAGGCCCAATCGGTCTAAAGTCTATCCCCAGGTAACGCTACTCCTGGGAGGGCGTTTGTTGTCTGATGTAATTTCCGTTACTTAGCCGGAACTGGGGGTTTGTTAAGAATTTAAACTTTTGAGCTTCCCAGACGGAACAATTGACAGATCGGAGCACTTCGAGTGATTAAGTGAGAGTTCTACCCCCTTTGCTTTATCTTTGAATGTCTCTACAAGCATACCCATACCTTGGACCGTCACGGATAAAAGGATGGCGTCGTCTGCATATAATATGATGTTAATGCGTGTTCTGCCCAAGTCATATACAACATCAGATTGAAGCTGCGCGATGACTTTGTCAAGGACTAGGCAAATGATAAATGTCGACAGGGTATCGCCTTGGCGAACCTCCTTGGCTACATGTTCCGCTTCGAACCTAAAGCCTCCGACCTGTAGGTGTGTTATGCTACGCGAGTAGGTAGTGTTTGTGTATTTTACCAGCCCTTAAGGCATGGCCTTCTCTCTGAGGGTTGGAATAATCGCCTCGTGTGCAATGCTGTTAAACGCCTTCGCACAGTCTAGGGAAACTACGTGTAGCTCCCCAAGTCTGCGCTTGGCGTCATCCAGCAGCGAGGCTAATATCGCAACATCCTCCACGCACCTATCCTTAATACACCGCTGCCGGATATCAACCAGACCAGCGTTGCGGAGGCGAGCCGCGAGGATCTTATGCAGCTGTCTAAAATCTATGAACGCAACGCTGATCGGTCAAAACTCGCCAGCGCGTTCTACGTCCTTCCTCTTCGGGAGGAAAATTGTCCTACTCGCTAACATGTCTGCCGGGAAGCCTCCTCTTAATAGGATGGTGTTATATAAGAGAATTCGAATCTGAATTGGTACACTTCGCTATTGTCTGGCCGTGACTTCGTCTATACAAACAGCAGAATTGAGTGAAACCACGATCGTTTCGAGTTCCACCCGTGAGACGGGCCGCCATAGATCCTGAGAAACGCTTGGTTCGATTGTATGCGCGTTTTTGTCAGTAGCTAGAGTATATGGAAGGGATTCGCGGATCATCGTCGCACCCCAGAAATCAAGCATAGCCTGAAGACTAGGGGGACGTGACTCGTTAGCACCATCCAAAACATCTCTGGCTATCCGCCCAGGATTCTTTGTGAACAGGTCATGTGTTCAGGCCTAATCTCTCCGTCTCTTTCGTTATGTTGGCATGTTCTGCGCGACGGAGGGGCGCACTGTCAGCCTACCCATGTTGCTCCGTTTACGTGGTCCTGAAGACACGCTTTCGAACCTTTTCGCAGGTACTCAAGGCTTTTTTCAATATCTTCGCCGGCTAGACATCTCCGAGCTAGTACAACTAGAACATCGACAGTGTAGCTGGCTTCTATATTTATGTCTTCGATTAGGTGTTGGATCTCAGATTCTATAGAGTTACCATGGTTCTCCGGCGTGTTTTGTAGCGTGATTTGTAGCGGATCATCAGAAGGCCAAGGTTTGCGCTCTGACTCCACCTTGGCTCGGTGAAGGGTGGGCAGTTGTGCTGCTGCTTGTTGGGTTCTCCTGGGATCGTTCGAGCCGGAGTTCCTCAACAGCAGCAGCGACAAGTTGTTAGTAGTCATTGCCACGCTTTACACCCTTATTCGAGTCAAGGGTGCGGTCGCTAAATCCTTGGGAAAGGATGAATTCATTAATGAATCTCACCTTTCTAAGGATGCCTGTTGCCTCTACACGAGCCAGGATTCTGAGCTCCTCATGTGACCACCACTTTTTTATTCGTTCGGCGGAAACAGCGGCATTAGCCGCTTTAACATGGGCGTGCCTAGTGTGCACCCTCAAGCCACGTTTTGTTGGAAACGCTCTTTAGGGCAGTGTTGGCATTGATGCGCAGCATCGTGATTCGTCCCGCCGCGAAGCGACGAGAGTCGAACCGCTGCTTCTGCTGTATTTATTGGTGGAGCCGATGTGGCACCTTGACTGGCATTAGCACTTAGCTCTGAACTGTCTATGGCGCCAGCAATCCGAGACGGGGAGCTACCCCGCTGCTGGCTTTAATTATTTCTCCTTGTATTTATACCATAGAAAAATATAAGGACATGCCAAGTGAGCAGCCCAACATGTCCTCGGAGCGAACTCCGTGCCTCTCCCTGATTTTCAACTCGCGACACCCTCAGGCAGGGAAGAGTCAGGGCCGAGGCCCGTGACGAGTTTCACAGAGGTAGCTCTTTGTTTCCCTGAAGAGAAAAATGCTTTACGCACGCCTGCAGATGTTATTGACAGGCAGCGTCGAGCTGACTGGACTACTCCAGCCTTACCGACTAAAAAACCCCATCACACATTATGCCTGAGATGGCAGGCAGCACCAAACAACGATCCGGTGGCTGCTTGTCCACTAGCCGATCCCCGATCTTGGGAGGCATCCCCTCCGGACAGCGGTTGATCTGCTGAATATTTTATAGCAGTTCATCCCGCCAATTAATACGCGGGATGAAAGAACCTTCAGCTCGGACCTCTTTATTATGTTTGTACGAAGGAGGTCCTTAGCACTATCGCGGCTCCATAATCCCCCTGCAAGATAAGGTGACCGATGTGAAGGCCACCTCCTCCACATTATACCTTGCCTGGATCACCGCCTTTAGATCTTTGTAGTTCCCTACTTTCGAAGCGTGTGCAACTGCCAAGCAACTCTGTTCCCCTACGATTTGAGCATCAATCACGATTGCTCCGTTACCATTTATAGCTATCAGGCCTGGCTTCCTGAGACCAATTGTAGATTGAAGGTGTGGTTCAAGTTCCACATTCTCATATTTCGAAACTAGAGATCTCTTAATATAGTTTACGAGAGCATTATGCCGGGACACTCTAGCCCCGTGCGTTCGATGGCATGTTTGAAGCATGTGATTAAGTGTTTCGGTCTCGTTACAGCCAGCCCGGCAAAACCTACTCTGGGTCCTACCGCGATTGCTTCTCGACATCGTAGACAGGGCATTTATTCTTAGCTTGGCAGAATTGATGAAGTCTCGACCAGAGAGAAATCGGGACCAATCCATGACCCACTGGTGTTGCTGTGGGACATCATTCGCGCTCGCCAAAGCTTTGCCATCCACAGACGAGTGTAGAAGTAGCGCCCAACGCCGCTCAATCTTGGTTTTCGAGTCCAAGATGGAAGGACCGTCTCTCAAACGTCGTTCAACTAAGCCAATTCGTTAGATAGAAAGGAAGAGGGGACTTGTCCTCCGATGACCAAGCCCCTCAAACGCTTTACCCTGCGAAAAGGCATCAGCCATCGTAAAGATGGAATAGAGAGACCGCCGTCCTTCGCGTTAGCGTGAAAGTAAGCTTTCGTCACATCGTGGGGCAGTGCTAGCCATTTCTTTACCGCCCCACGCGTCAAAATGTCACATTTGAAATGTACTTAACATCTAGTGTTAATTCTGAGCATACGTCGAGCAAGAGCTCGCCCAGCTGTGTCTCAGGCTATTGCTTATTACACGTGATGTTGAATGCGTAAAACCATTGCAAAGGGAACAATGACCGTAGATGTTGTGGTCATTGGGCTTGGAAAAACCCCCTCTTCACCATTTCTGGATCATCAGAGAGGTAGACCGTCCCAAAATTGGGAAGTGACCCACTTAGCCGTTTTGCCGGCAAATTATCTGAATTTACTAGCAAAACGTTGTCCAGCGGGGGCCACGAGGAGGCGGGGTCACAAGCAATTGCTCGATCTCATGCAGGCTAGCATCAGATATTACTGCTAGTATTTAGGAAATTTTATAACCCAGCTGTATCGGTATACCAAATGGTGCCTGCGGTTACGTCTACAGCTTCTTTTGCAGGGATTAAGATTGGTTACTTTCTTATGTTTGGGTCCTTGTTCTTTAGTACTGTAACTGAATATTCATTAAAAATGCCAAAAATTTCTTCGGATACTAAGCACTTGTAGTCGCATGGCCAAGTATGGTGTCTATCTATTACTGCCTGTTTTATTCTTAGCCTAGAGTCATTTAGGAGCATACAGTCAAAGATCATATGTTGGACTGATTCGACTTCACCACAGCTGCAAATATCAGTGTCTGTTAAGTTAAGACTCTTGAGTTTCTGTTTAATATTTCCGTGTCCTGTAAGGAGTTGGACTATGAAATGGTTATGTTTTATCCATTTTGCGTCTAACCTATTTTCTATATTTTCATAGAACTGGATTGTCAGCCTTCATTTCTGGCTATCATTCCAGTTCTGTTGCCATATTCTTACTGTTTCTTTTTTAATATCAAGAAATTTCAACTTAGTTTCACTTCTACTTACAGCATCAAGTGCTTCGAATCTTTTGAGAAGTGCTGAAATGACAAGTTTTTACGTAGATAATAAAGATTTACCTTTTCAGTTAATTGAAGTCCTATGGGAGTTGCTCCTGCTATCACGCAAAGAGCGTCTGTTGATATTGTTCTATATGCTTTAGTTACCCCAATTAGAGCATATCGTTGTGCTTGATTTAGTTTCCTGTTGTGATGAGTATTGAGTTTGTCAGCCCAGCCAGCTGCAGCATAAGAGATAATAGGTATAAAAACTTTCCAAAAATTTTCCATTCATTTGGGAAAGTCCTCTGAATTAGGCATTCGTTGAAGAGATCTTGTAATTTATTAGACAGTACGGGCATAGCTTTCTTTATCATTTCTGATTCAATTAGGTCGTGTCTAGGAGCCTTCCTATTGCCTAGTTTTTTGATAGCATTTTGTACTTCAGAAACATTAAATAGCGGTGCGTCCTGTGTGCTTGGTGCTAGAAGTGTGTCACTTCTGGTAATAATGTGCCACTCTATTTCATTGTCCACATTATCATCAGGAATCATGTTATTGAGCAGTATTACCATTGTGTCATTAAAGTTTAACGTTTGTCTGCCACTTTGATTAATTGTTTCAATGACATTTTCAACACGGATTTTGTTTCTTTGAATTTTATACACAATACTCCATGGTTCCTTATTTCCAATATCAGTGACAAACTTCTCCCAACTTTCTTGTTTTGCTTTTGCTATGTTCTTTATATATTGGTTTCTTAGTCTTTTATATTCCGTTTTATGTATTATTTTTAGTCTATATTTTATTGTTTTATTATATTTTCGTCGAGCTCTTTTGACTAATTGTCGTAGATTAGTTAGATCACTGTTCCACCATGGGGCAGACTTGGAAAAGCGTTTCTTTTTCGGAATATAAGTTTGCGCTGCTCGTAATAATGCATGTTCAATTTTATTTGCACCATCTGTTGCACTAATAGTATCTTCATTGTTAACTGTATCCATGATGTTGGTTAAATTTCTAATATACTTTTCCCAGTCTGTTTTTTTGGTATTAAATCTATCACCTTTGAGACTTATGACCTTATCTGAGGCTAAAGTTATTTTAAATGTGATAAGGTTGTGGTCACTTGTTGTTTCGCCGTTGTGTATCTTCCAATTAGATATAGAGTTAATACAGCTACTGCCAGCGATTGTGATATCGATATTATCCTGTCCTCGTGTATTGTCAAAGGTGAAGGTTTCAGATTCTTTGTTGGCTATGTGTAGCTGGAATTGCGATAATAATTCCCCAAGTGCTTCTCCTTTTTCGTCTGTACACTCACTAAACCAAGTTGTTGACTTAGCATTTGAGTCTATGCAAAATATAATGTTCTCCCTGTCCAGTACCATTAGGATATTTTCCAAATGAAGTATATATGGATCAATATCCTCACAGTGTTGGAAATATGCACTAACCAAGTAAAACTTTAAATTGTCAATTTTAATCTCGACGCAAATTATGTGGGTGTTGCTTAATTGCTCAATTTTAATAACATCAATTCTATTGTTAAAAACTACTATTGCCGCTTTAATATTATTAGATGCTATAACATTTGAGAATGTTTTAGTATCTAGTATCACTTTAGTGCATATTCCCATGCCTGCCATTTTATTATTATACGAGTATGGTTCTTGGACGGTAAGTATGTCTATCTTGTGCTTAAATGCTAATTGCCTTAGCTCATCTGATACAGACTTTGAATTTTGCGCATTTATTTGTCCTATCGTTACAGTCTCCTTAGTAACATATGTTGTAAAGTTACTTACCATAATCTACTTTTTGGATGTAGCTGGCAAGTGCAATCTTATATGCTGGGCATTCCGATGAACGCGAGGAGTGATTGCAAGGTTTTCCTGCTCTTTTGCAGTTGATGCATGTTGGGTTCTTTTCTTTAGCTTTGCACTCCTTGTAGTTGTGTCCATCACATCCGCAATGTCCACAGGTGTCGGTTTTAGCTTTGCAGTGCTTAGACACATGACCGAATGATTGGCATTTATAGCAACGGCTTACGACGGTGTGGTTTCTAATCCACAAAGATAGCCATCCAATGTAAACTTTTTCATTTTTCAGGAGATTATTCCTCGTATTTAGTGATACCTGGAGGATTATATTAACATTTTCTGGGTTTTTGCAATCGGATCTGTGAGAAATTGAGATTTCTTCAGCAAATTTACTTTTGGAATATTCCTCCAGATTTTGTTGCCTTAGTGCTTCCAGAAACTCCTTGTTGCTCATTTTTTTTTGGTACGTTTTGTACCATTAGCATTGGTCTCTTTTTTGATGGTACCCTGGTTCGTAGGCCTACCTGTTGCCATTTTTCTGCATTTATCACTCGATCAAGATCTTCTTTCGTCTTAGTCTCAACGAGAATTCCATTTTTGGAAATTTTCTTTACGTTGCAGATCTTCAATTTTTCCTTTGCTGGTGCCATATTTGCCATAACCGTTTTCTTTGTCTCTTCGCTAGTCGAGATCTTACTTTCAGTTGTCGAATAGATGGCATCTACGTGTCTGGTTGTGCTTGTGGTCTTGCTTGTTTCTTTTGCTACAGCGAGGATTTTAAGACGGTCTGCATAACTAGATGTTTTTGTCTGTGTGGCATTACTCTTTTTCAACTCATTAATGCTGGTTGTTGCTGTAAGGATGGCTTGTTCCAATTTGTGTAGCTTCTCGTCTATTGAACCTTCTGTTGGCTTTGTTTTTTTGATGCTCTCGTTTTCTTCTTTTAGCTCCAAGATTGTTTGAAGCATGGCAGTTACATTATTTTTTATTTCGACAAGGTCGTCAATAACTATTTCGTCGATTTCTATATGTCTCAGATTTCGCTCGAATCGTCTGAAACCTTTGACTTTCTTTTCAATCTCATTTTCTTGTTGTTTTTTTTTATTGATTTTCGGAGTATGTTTTCTTCGCCCCTTTGCTTTTCATCGCTAATTTATTTCCGTTTTTTGGCCTTTATTTTCCCAACGGACGGTTCCTCAGCAATTTCCATTGCTTCCACAGAACTATTTTTTAGTGGCAGAAATTCCATCACTCTAATTTGCTTATTTTTAAACTCTAACTTATTACTGGAGCGCTCTGATTGATCGCTCGACATAAGTTTGTCCAAGATGGACAATTTCACACTGAGGCGCTAGGCGGCGCACCACGCGCGCGGGAAAAAACTTCGGCACTATACCGCTCGAACACTTTTCCAATATGGCCGCTTTGTAGTCTGAGAACACGAATAATGTTTTTCGTTAATTGTTTCTCTTTAACTACTTCAAACAATATAAATTTATATATTAGTTTGTTCCAAATTTTTCGCACTTTACACTGATCACAAAATTTTAATTAGCTAAAGCAATATTTCACAAGTTTCCACTAGTAAAACACGGAGCGACGTGGAGACGTCCTACAAACTTTCATCCAGGGGGCGCTAGAACTTAAGATACTGGAATTTCTCCAGATCACTGAGGTCTTAGCGGTCTCCGATGACTGAGCTGAACATGGCCTTGAAGTCAGGCCATTTCCGGCATTCGCCACTGAACGTAGGCACCGTTAGTTCAGGAAGTTGGGAGCTGGCACGAGCACCAGCCTCAGGTTGAGGAGCTGGTTGAGCTGTCTGCGTGAGTTGTTCTCTGAGTCGACCAAGCAATCTTTTTGTTTTCAGCATCAGCTTCGATTCGGTGATGCTGACCATCTCAGTGAGGTACGGATGTTCCATTTGGCTGGGAGGCCAATTGCAAACGAGCTGCGCGTGCTCGAGTCGAAAGGTCTTAAGCAGCTCCTCAAGCTGTTTGAGCATCATGTTCACTTCTGTCAAGGTGATCCCCTCGGAGGGCTCACTGATCTGACTGAGTATACCCTCCATAGTTACAATGAGCTCATTCTGAGCCCGCACGCGCAGTGTCAGCTCATTACTGAGTGGCACCGGAGATTGGCTCCTGGTCCGGGGACCTTGGCCATGAGCAGACGTGGGTGGTACTGACACGCTGGTCGGTTGAGCTGGCTGAGCGGTTGCTTGGTCATGATAGTCCAGTCAAAATAGCCCTGAAATCGAATTTTTGAGCTATACAACTGAAAAAATATGGAAATTATCAGAAAAATGCGTACAAAACTGTGGGCAAAGTAAAAAAGTTCTCAACCACCGGAAAAGGGGTGAAAAAAATTAAAAACTACCCCAAAATACGATTTTTGAATTATATGTTGAAAAGTTCAAAAAAAGTTTTAATTAAAAGTTGTAGAGCATAAAATTTTAGGCCTATCTCTTAGATCATTTTTCGCCTAAAACGCACCCTTTCACCCTTACGACGGTTCAAAGTACTCAAAAAATGAAAATTCAATAAAAAATATAAAAATTGGACTTTTAAAATTTTTTTTTTTTTTTTTAATTATCTTTTAAAAACTACAAAGAACAATCGTAGGGAAACAAAAAATTTTTTTTTCATCCCTTCTATTAAAAATCAAGGGGTGAAAACGGTTTTTGCTCGATATTTCGCTTAAAACGGGTTATTTAAAAAAATTTTCTTTTTCATATGAATTTTAAATTTATTTTTTAAATTTTGGTGTTGAATTTATATTTATAAATATTTACCTGTAGGAAATATCCCAATTTAAAGACAGGTAATTACTCCCTTAGTCCTATGCCTTTGTAGAAAGAAACAGAAAATGAAGCTATCCTGCTCTTACTCATTGTGACGTAGGTCGCCATGGCACGCATGCGCAAACTCTTAGCTTACATGCGTGCAAGAGAGATAGACAACCTATGTTACCTTTGTCCAAATGTAAACAGTATAACGCGATAAAATACTTTTTCTTAAATATATTCTCTTTTTCTTCTATATTCTCTATAGCTCGAGAGTCTCGCGCGCATCTGTGACAGCATGATAGATTTTTGAAAATATCTCAAAAAGTAAGCGAGATAAAGCGATTTTTTATTAATTATGTTTTGTAGACAATTTTATTTGCTACAAAAATTCAAAATCATTGATATTTATTTTGAAAATAGTGAGAATTGAGAACATATACAAATGCTAATAAAAAAAAAAACTCTTATAAGGTTTCTAGTCATTTAAGACATTTCATTTTCAACTTATTTAAACTCTATTATGTATCTTTACATATAAAAATAGAAAAAAAAAAATTTATCTCCCATGATTCGAACCCTAAAAGACTCGGCCACTATTGGAACGCATCGCTGAATCGTTGTCATTATCCTAAACGTCGTCCAACACATGGACACGAGTCGCTTTCATAATGTGCCACTTCGTGGCCAACCGCCAACTTCGGTTACACTCGGCTTAACTCGAAATCCCAAACACACGGACATGGAAAACTTTCATTGTGTGCAATACCAGTGGCACAGGGAGAGGGTAAGATTTACCCACGATCTGACAGCACTGCAATGAACTTTACTAATTTTTATAAATCTGCACTGCAAATACTCGATCCGGCTCGAAGGACCAAATGTTGAGGAATTGAGTAGGCTTAATGAGAAGAACGCCGAGCATTTGCTGTGAGTGGTCAGGTTTATTTAAAAACGTAAGCGTACACCGCATGTCGTTTGAGATTCAAATGAGAAGCCTTTGAGCGAATCACGTTCCGAGTTTTACAGAGAAAATATTATAATGAGCAGACTAGAGCCGGCCTGATTATATTAATCAGATAAGAACCGAACGATGAAGATTATATTAATCCCACCGAACTTGTACTTTTATGAGAAGACGTATAGCAGAGTTGAGTAGACACGTGTAGTTCAAACGAAATAGAGAGTACTAAAAGATGACATTTTAGAATATAGTGAGAAGACACGTGTTGTATATGTGATGGCAAAGAGATGACTAACAGAGAAGCCGTCGTCACGATGATTCTTTAACCGCCGTGATGAGTTATGGCGAGTCCGCACAGAGCGACAACTGTCGCGAGTTCTCATTGGGCAGATTAAATCCCAAACTATATGTAATTAATGATTTCGTAAATTAATAATATTTGAAAACTTTATACTATTAATTACAATTAATAAGCAAATATATTTTACATAATTATAGATTTTTTGGAGTTTAACATTGTTCATCATTACTGTCTGAATCACTGTCTCAATCATTGATTGAGAGTGGCCATAATAAAAGAGATCATTGTTATAGTTTTACCTAGGCCTATGTCATCAGCTGAATATTTTTAAATAAAAATGTATTAGTATAGAATACAAAATGTAAATTAAAAGTTATAATTATAATCAACAATAATGTATGATTAATACCTAATAGACCAAAGGGTGGTTGTTTTTTCTCTCTCCCCATAAGCCATGCAAATGCATACGGTTGATATGGCATTAGTTAAACTTTTAAACCAGGTGTATCTTCCGCTCTTGTATCTTCTGAAGGTTGATATACAAAAGATTTATGTAAATCTTCTAACTTATCCGCTGTTAAGTTGAATTCATTATCTAATGTTTTTTGTGGTTTTTTCCCAATTTCTTTAATATGTCTGTTGTTTTTGCAGATCCTATGTAATTAAATTTTGATGTTTTAATAAACTGATGAAAGACTACTTTTTCTTCTTCTCTTTCTTCTTATTTTTTAACAGATATAATTTATTATTTTCCTTGTTTAATAGGTTCTATTAAAGATACTCTTTCTAAATTTGCTTTATTTTTTCCATATTTTTTATTTGTAGTATAATATGTTCTTGCCCTTTTTTTCTTTATCTGATAATAAATCTCGATTTTAAAAATTGGCGTGTAACTAAAAGTAAAACATTTTTTAAATTAGTATAAAATATTACAAATGCATAAAATATATGTTCTTACCTTTTAATCATGTGTTTTGTTTTGTACTTTACAAGTAAAGAGAGCTCAGTCTTCAGCTTCTAGTGGATTTACATTACAAACTCCAATTTCCTGTTTCGAAAATGACATTGCTAATGCGTTTTCTCCTTCGCTACTCCTTCTATTTGGTAAATATGTACTCTAAAATTTAATTTAACAATTTTTATTATAATATCTTTCTTTACTTTTATTTTTCGATAGGTGTTTTTATTATAATATCTTTCTTTACTTTTATTTTTCTATAGGTGTTTGTATTTAATCTATGAAAATCTAAAGTTGTTATTAATATAATAATATTGCATAAAGAGTTGTATAATATCTAAATTTGAATATCTGAATCACTATCGGAATGAGTTAAATCCACAATAGATAGATTCTTGTCTTCTGAATTACTACTCATTTTTTCTTTTATATTAACCAACTTTTGTTCTGAATGCTTTTATTCATTAGTATCAATTATGTCAGCATTTGTAGAAGAACTCGGCTTGAAATTATCTGGTAAATTAAATCAAATTATTAGATTCTTTAAAGCTTCAATTTGTAATCATTAATAGATATTTGTATACTGTATGTTTTGTTATTGGTAGTACAAACGAATAAGGGATGATTCTATCTATAAAACTAAATTAATTACATAGAATAAAATTTTGTTCAAATAATACTTCGTTTAAAAAAAAAAATAAATTTAAAAATTTGTCGAGCTTGAGTTCATATTCTATAAATATTGTACATAAAATATACCATGTGAAGTAGCTTCGTATTTGGAAGTAGATAAATACTCATCAGTTGAACAAGATAAAAGGTGTTTCTTAAGGCTTTTTCCTTTTCCCTTGACATTAGTGGGCGTAGAATGTAGGCCTATAGATTTCCTTTGAACATGAAAATAGATTATAACTATAAAAAATATTGTACTAATTACTATATTAATTAACACTAGAGCTATTAATAGTTGTTATATATCTATTTCTACCAAAAACCGGTCATTTGGACCGGTACAATTTAGTTCACAAAATATAAAGGTTCAAAGAAAAGTTTTAAAGAAAATGAAATATATTTTATTTTAATATTGCATTTACGTAATGCATACATCTCTGTACATAAAAGGTAGTAAAGACATTTTTTTCAATGTACATTTACCACAAACATGTTTCTTATAGACAGCACATATATTCATAGTTTTATTTTCATTACAAAAACCTATTTGGCAAGTTTTTCGTATATTAGAACTCTCGAGACTCTTCAAGATGCCATTCAAGTTTTCCAGTTCAGATGGATCTTTTTACTCTGCGCTAAGTTCTTCTGCTAATTAAAAAAAAATACTTTTTCTTGATATATTTTCAGCAGTTGTTTCTTTGTATAAAACCAAGGCATTTATTGCTGCTAAATCGAAAATGCTAAAAAATACTTGAAGAAGCCACCTTCGAGACAGTGACTTCACATTATACTTTTTTGCCATCTGATCCGTCATGTTTACCCCGAATTTACGTACGTCTCGGCATTATTAGGATATTGTTACAAAACTAGATAAACAATTGTAGACTAATTATGCACGCCTGCCCGCTGTACTCCTTATATAATATATAGGACAATAATTCGTTATATTTGCCCTCTCTATTCTGCTATCACGGTATAACCGTCTCTCTTTTTAAAACCTTCCATTTATTCTGATTTCTTTATGTATTTATCTCGGTATAACCGTCTTTCTTTTCGAACCTTCTAGTTATTATTATGTATTTGTTATCACATCTAAATTAAAGAAAATATATTTTGTGACAGTTGTAGTGGCGGATTGACGTAGGTTCTAAGTAATTTTTAAATTAGAAACATTAAAAATGACGACCGGTCGAAAAGACCGGGTCATTAGGTCATAGTATATCACATATAAGTATATCAGAAAAAAGGAAGTAAAAAATAAAAATAATTTAGAATATTATTAAATACATGAATTTAGAAAAAGTCATAACATAACTATAAAATATTAAATAAAATTTGAAGACAAATCTTGTAAACAAATGATACAACTGGCCATTTTGACCGGTCGGTGGTTCTAGTGTTAAAGACATGTAATATAATATAAGGGACAATTAATAGAACACAAAAGACATAATCATAATTTTTTAATGCATACAAAGCAGATAATACTATTAATTCATGCAAATCTTATTTTTTCTACAATTTACTTTTTACAATGATTTTATAATTAAATTATTATTATTACTCTTATACTCACTTTTCTACTGAAATAAATTTCTCCTCTTTACTACTTGAAATTAAAATAGTTTTCCTTCTACGCCTAGACGTCATATTAGTGTCATTATTTGATTTTTTAGATGAATCATCTTTATTCATATTGGTGGAAGTATTATTCGACATTTTCAATAAATTATTATAATTCATTATTTAAAAGTAATATAAATTCTAATCAGAGAATCGCTTATAATCGCGGTAGAATTAAAATAGAAAAGTTATACGTGTAGAATAGTCATCTTTTTTTATTCTTTTTAATTATCGATTTGCATTTATTCCGAAGAAAGCATTTTAAAGAGGAAGATATCAGATTCAATTCAGATTCAATCTAAGTAATTTGTCAGACTTTCGAATCTGTATATAATTATTAACTTTGGTTAAAACGCATTTAGGTATTAGTTCATTTAAGTTTCGTTGGAAGATTTTTTTTCTTTTTAAATACTTGATCACTTACGATAATAACGGGAATTAGATATGACATGATACAAGATCGAACTTTTTTATTCATTAAATTTCTTCTCATCCAATTTTGTTCTATTTTTCATAAAATTTTCTCATTTTTACACGCACAGGCAGACGTTTTCAAAAGCACGAAGAAAAAAAAAATAGAAAAATTCATCTTCATTTAACCTGCATACAACAACCGACGTTCAAATATTGCTCTTAGTGAATATAATTAAAAAAAATTATTATGACGATACATATTCTCTACCTAGACGCTAAAACATACTGTAAAGTTTAAAATGTTATTATATTTACGAGAATTCTACAGAAAAATGTTGTCGGTTTTATCTGATTTTATGTTGCTTTTTTTTATTTCCTGTTCTTTTATTATTATTTTTGTAATCTCAAGTCGATTACACTAGTTTAATTGTTAAATCTTAAATGCATAATATATAGAAGATAATATGTTTTATTTGCTTAACAATTTTTTGGAACAATTTTAAAGATGGAATAATTGCGTTATATTAAGCCTCGATCGAGATTTACAATGATTTTTATTTTCTAGTTTTTAATAATATGATATTTATGTATCAGCTGTTGAACTCCGGAACAATTGTGTTGAAAACCGTTTTACATATTTTCATGTTTTTTGTTAAATTATTAAAAGACAAAAGAAAACATGAAAAAACTCAAAATCCGTGTTTTGTAAATAATTGGAATGTGAACAGTATTCAGATGAAATATTCAACAAAAAGAATTTAATTCAAAATCTCCTTACGTTATAACGTGTAAAATTACAGGAACAAAAAAAAACCCTAAAAAAATAAAGGTCTTTCGTAATAATTAATAAAAAATAGAAAAAAAGAGAAGATCATTAAGATAGTTATCATATATTATTATTAAATAAAAAATTAGGATATTTTTTGTAACTCCTGCTTTCAAAGTTCAATTTTGGAGCCTTGTTTATCAACCGTAAAGTCGCATATTCCCGTGATGGTGGTAACTATGTAGTAACTATGGTTGTTACTATAGTAGCGTGCGGGAAAGTAGTACTTTCCAACCGATTGACCGTGTGGGAATGAAAATTATCTATCACTTTAAATAAAATTAAAAAAAAATCATGTGTGCAGATCACACGTGTTAGAGGTGAAACCTTCAAAAATCTAAGTTTCGAGAGAATGAGACGAATGGACAGTTTTAAGAGTAAGTTAATTGTAGGATTTATTTATTATAATATTATTACTATAAATAATAAAGGTCACCGGTATGGTCTCTGGGTGAAATAGCTGATAAAAAGTACACTTTTCACAATTCAAGCAATAAAAATGGAATGCTGGATGCGATAGCCATAGATAGAAACAAAAATGGTAGGATGTTTATCGAGGAAAATATAATGCGTCGTAAACTAAGTAAAAATAGAATATCCTTTTTGTGAAACTCAGATATAAAATGTTATTTGTTAGGATGGTTTTCAATTTCTTGTTTTCATCTATATTTTTGCGCCGTCTAACAAACATTTTAGGAATGACGAAATAAAGATGTTACGAAAAACATATGGAAAATACTGCTGGACTGAACAAAAGATCTGGTACAGATGTAATGAGAGATTTAATAATAGAGATTTTTGGGAGAAATGCTTTTCCATCTTAATAGCCTATCACCCTTCGAGACCTTTTATTATTTATAACGTGTCTTGTCTGTATTCTTTAACCACAAACTTATCTTTCTAAATATTTTCGTCTAAACAAAGATCTGATTGAATCGTATCGCTTTCTCAGCTTATCAAACTGTGTACACTACGAATTTCAAATTTCAGCCCCGTAGTAAGCTCCACCGATTCACGCTGGGCGTTCAACATCTTAAAAATGTTTTTATTTTATTAAAAAATTACTATAAGTTTCATAAACACGCAAATATGACAATTAATAATATAATTTTCTTATATGCGACTTAAAATGTGACAGTAATTTACTTGCCTTTGAATGGAACTATTTGTTAGCTGCTCCTAATGTATTTTACAGTGTTCTCTAATTCTTTTTCTCTGATGTATCTGATAATAATTTTTTTTTTTGTAAAATATTGCAGACAATACAATTATTATATTCTATACATTTCATAATTGTTAATTATAATATTTACGAAGAAAATAAATAATTTAAAAATATTTAATTTTTCAATAAAATAGAAACATTTTTAAATAGAAAAGAAATGACACGTTTGGTAAAATAAAAACAGATCACGCAACTTCTTTCTTTATTTCGACCGTCGGTTGGTTTAGACCTTATACTTTTGTCGCATATCTACGTGCTTATCTCTGTTTATTTTTTTACTTTTCTATCGCTCGTACCTACAAACATTTCGAGTATCGAAAGAATACGTATCCACGTTTTGTAGTATGCAGTCACACCTAAACGCACACATATCCAACCAGGAGCGATAACTACGAAGCATAGCATAAAGAGGAGACCGAGAATAAGAAAAAACTGTATAGCCATATTCCGTCTCTCTCTCGCAGGCTTAATCCTATATGTTTGTCTCTTTCTCTCTCGTTATTTAGTATAGCAGCCGTTACATAGCTGCGTTTCCGTTTATTGAAGTGAAAACTTCTTTAGAATGGAGTGATCTGAAAAGTAAATAAACGGAAACGCAGCTATGTAACGGCTGCTATACTAAATAACGAGAGAAAGAGAGATAAACATATAGGATTGAGCCTGCGAGAGAGAGACGGAATATAGCTATACAGTTTTTCCTATTCTAGATCTCCTCTTTATGCTATGCTTCGTAGTTATCGCTACTGGTTGTATATGTGTGCGTTTGTTGCGACTGCATACTACAAAGCATGGACACGAATTCTTTCGATACTCGAAATGTTTGTAGATAGGAGCGATAGAAGGGTAGAAGGAATAAACAGAGATAAGCACGTAGATATGCGACAAAAGTATGAGGTCCAAACGAACCGACGGTCGAAATAAAGAAAGAAGGTGCGTGGTCTGTTTTTATTTTACCAAACGTGTAATTTCTTTTCTATTTAAAAATGTTTCTATTTTATTGAAAAATTAATATTAAATTATTATTTATTTCGCAAATATTATAATTAATAATTATGAAATATATAGAATATAATAATTGTATTGTCTGCAATATTTTACAAAAAAATGAAATGATTATCAGATATATCAGAGAAAAAAATTAAACAACATTGTAGAATACTTTTCTTGTAAATATCCAAAGACATGTTTTTTAAATATAATGTTTGCGTATTTAGGAAATTTATACTAATTTTTCAATAAAATAGAAAAGTTTTTAAATAGAAGAAACTAGACACGTGACAAAAAAAAAACTCTATTTACTTTATATTTCCAATAAGAATAAAATAATATAACTTATTTTGCAAATATGGAAAAAAAATTTAGAAAAAAAATTTTTAAAAAGATTTTTATTATTACAAAATAAAACAACGAAAATAAAAGTAGATTTTAAAATAGTTGTAATTCAAAACCCGATGAAATAAAAAAATACGACCATAATTGTTCTCTTCTTTAACAGCATCTACAGTTATTAGTTGCAACACAAAAATAAATACTTGTGTATGCTAACCCATGATAAAGATATCTCAAATTCAAAGTGTGAAAAAAAATTCATCTACCTGAGTTTCAAAAAAAAAAAAATATTATATTTACTTCGGTTAGAGGACGACGTATCTTTCTGTCGATAAATATTCTGCAATTTTCGTCTTTATCTATGGCTATCGCATTCAGCATTCCATCTTGATAGATAGAATTTTGAAAATATTAGTTTTTGTCAGCTACCTACACCCCCAAGGTCGGTTCCTTTTCATGAGAAAAGAATTATAAAAAACAGGGAAGGTCTGGTAAAATTCGATCTACATTTATTATCTTTATTATTGATGCGGTAATATTCATGCCTATAGTTTTTTTTTTTTTTTTTTACTAAACGTGTCATATCTTTTCTATTTAAAAATGTTTCTATTTTATTGAAAAATTAGTATTAAATTCTTTATTTCGCAAATATTATAATAAATAATTATGAAGTACATAGAATATTTAATAATTGTATTTTCTGAAATATTAAAAAAAGAAAAAGGATTACCAGATACATCAGAGAAAAAGAATTAGAGAATACTGTGGAATAAATGAGGAGCAGCTGACAAATTCCATTTAAAAACAAGTAAATTACTGTCACATTTTTATATTTTGCTTCTTTATAAAATATATTTGATACCTGAAGATAAAATATGTCTATTAAATTTGATTTTTATATGAAAAATATCCTAAGAGATGTACTGACCCATGCATATTTGAAAATTATATTATAAATTATGATATTTGCGTATTTAAGAAACATATAGTAATTTTTCAATAAATTAAAAACATTTGTAACAGGCAGAACCCCCAGCGTGAATCGGTGGAGCTTACCACGTAGCTGAAATCTAAGACTCGTAGTGTACACAGTTTGATAAGCTGAGAGAGCGATACGATTTAATGCATTTTTTAGATTTTTCGTTGTTCAGATCTTTATTTAGACGAGAGTATTTAAAAAGATAAGTTTTTGGTTAAAGAATAAGGACAAGATATGTTATAAATAATAAGGGCCTAGAAGTGTGGTAGGTTACAGAGTTGAAAAAACATTTCTAGAGAATATCTTTATTAGATCTTTCATTGCATTTTACCAGAACCCTCGTTCAGTTCAGCAGTATTTTCCAAATGATTTTCGTAACGTCGTTATTTTATCTATCCTAAAATGTTTGTTAGACAGCGCAAAAATATAGATGAAAACGAGAAATTGAAAACCATCCTAACAAATAACATTTTATATCTGAGTTTCACAAAAAGGATATTCTATATTTACTTAGTTTACGACGCATTATATTTTCCTCGATAAACATCCTACCATTTTTGTTTCTATCTATGGCTATCGCATCCAGCATTCCATTTTTATTGCTTGAATTGTGAAAAGTGCACTTTTTATCAGCTATTCCATCCAGAGACCATACCGGTGACCTTTATTATTTATAGTAATAATATTATAATAAATAAATCCTACAATTAACTTACTCTTAAAACTGTCCATTCGTCTCATACTCTCAAAACTTAGATTTTTGAAGGTTCCACTTCTAACACGTGTGTTTACTTTTCAGAATCACTCCATTCTAAAGAAGTTTTCACTTCAAAAACTCTTTGAAATACATATATAATTGCAGGTAAATAAAAAAAGAGAACATATTAAATTGATTTGGAACATTTAGATTTGCATCAGAAAGACATTCGATTATTATGTCTGTTATGTATTGGTTGCCCACACACATACACACACTCACAAAAAAGTTGATATCTTTCATAATATAATGTATTAAAACAAGGTAGATAAAATAAGCACATGAAATATGTTAACACATTGAACTCCGGTTATATTTTATTGTAGGATTCTGTTTTTTACTATTGTTATGCCTCTGTAGATTCTTCTTATTCGTTCATATTTTGTTTATCATTTTTGTGTGTGTTTTAATTTCTACCAAATATGTTAGGAGTATATGTATGTGTGAAGAGAAATGAACCAGATACCAGAAACAGAAATTATCGAAAATTTGGAAAAGATAAAAATAAAAGAAATCAAAGAAGACTTACTAGTGCTAGATGAAAGTGAACTTGAAAAACCTGTAGTAACTACAGCAGTATTTTCAGGAGAAATATAAACCCTGGTGTAAATGGCACCTAGAGAAAAAATCAAAGAAAAAGAGAATAAAAAGGACGAAATAATGATGATACACGAAGAAAAGATAATCGAAGAATTAGATAAGGGAAGAATAGATATGAAGTGATTCGTGTGGGTGAAGGTGAAGGACCATAGATTACCATAACGGTAATGAAACCGTTTGAAGAGTTTTCTTCGTGGACCGAAGAAATAGCATAATGGCCGAGTGTGGGGTGTGAGAGTGTAAAAAGTGCTAGAAGTGTGAGTGAGAACACGTAGGCATGAGTGAGCCAAAGAGTATCGTGTGCAATCAGACAAAAGATGAACAAATGCGAAATAAACAGTTGAATAGCGTTAGTGAGAGCGTCGTCCAAAAAAGGAAATCAAAGAAAAGCGAGCGAGATTTGGTCATCGGTTAGCGGCTAAAGACAAAAGACGTTTTATTATACCATTAATTATTTCGTGTACTTATTTCTTTATATTAAATATTGCATATTCGTGAAGAGAGTTTTTTTTCTTTCTATGTCAACCTTTGACAACATCGCAAAATTCCTTCCTTTTCTTTGATTAGATATCTGTTCTGAAGACTAACAGGAGAAGGGGAATCTCACTTGTATATATGTAGTTTTTACTTACCCATTGCGCGTATCCTCTATACGATTACAAAGTTGTAATAATTATAAAATTGTTTATTATTATAATAAAATAAATTTATTCTCAGAGAGAGAAAATAAAACAATTAGATACTCGTTACACGAGAGAGTAAAATATACTGAAAGAGAAACTGGTGAAAAGGGCGCTTATATGGGTCTCGGTATATGATAAGAAAAGGGCAAAGGTACGAACTTATGATTCAAAGTAAATTGTTTCGTCTTTTAATTGTTTATAAACTTAAAAATTACATATAGCCCAAATGACTAATAAAAGTTTCTGAAAGTTAGCTTTATTTATTTATATAGATAACTAACGAACAAAGGTTAAAAGGGTCAGGGTACAATACTGTAGAAAATTCTATCTATAGATATAGAATCAGTGGAGTGACTCATTGATTACAACCCCGAAGATTCTTTCACTTTTTAAATAGATGTATTCATTTTAAATAAAATGTATACGCAAGATTGCATTTCTATAATAATAATTATCAATTATAATTCTAAAATTATTTTAATAATCGATTAAAAACATCAGTATCTATTTTTTTCGTAAGAGACAAACAATATGAGCAGTGCTGGCGTTCAATGCGTTTATATTTTTTTATAACAATATTAAAGTGTTTTTTAGTTTCTAAAAAATATGTTAAGTGTATATGTATATATAGTTTTTACTTATCCATTAGGAATTTTCTATACGAATTTGAAATTGACATAATTTTAATATTATTGTATATTATAAAAATAGATCTATTCAGAGAAAAAAATACAACAATTTGTTAATTAATAAAAAATAAATAATAAAAAATTATTCTCAAATAAATATAATTACATTGCTAAAATAGTGCATGATCTAGGATTTAGTCCATCCTATTTAATATTAATAAAACTGGCTGCAAAAAAAATCACAAAAAACCACTTTTTTTTTGCACTCGAAGGTGACGTGTCCCCTTAAATAATCGAGGTGGACAACAATTTTTCTAAGAGGAGATGATACCTCATTCAAGATGAAATTATTATTTGGTTCTCTTGCTCTTTCGGTTAAAGCCTGGGCTACCTGGCTGGCGGTAGTGGTTGCGTTTAATAGTGCGCATCCTACCTGTACAGGTAATAATCTTAGATTTTAAAAAAATTTTAAGAAGCCTTATTTTCTATTTATTTACTTCAGATAGGTTTACCAGACATAAACTTTTCATTACCAGAAACTTTTTTCATTGTTAATTATCTGCCATACGCGATTTTTTTCATTTTTCCCTATGCAAAAAACGCATCTCATTTTATCACTAGACATTGTAACAAAATTTAAAAATAAACAGTAAAAAAAAACGAACACAAACATGTGACTTTAGACTGACGCAATCTTGTAAACTTGCAAGTGTCGCCAAAAAACATTTTTTTTTACTATATAATGTACAAAATTACAAACATAACCTACAAAACAATTCACTACTTATCTATATTCTGTGTGTGTCAAAGGAATTGGAAAAAATCATAATGTTCAGGTGGTATACATCGTAATAGGTAGATAATGTTTTAAAATTTTGCTGTTTTATTTTGACTGATATTTTTATATAGTGGTGTCAGTACAATATTTTCGAACTTTCTTGGTCTATTCCGACGTTGTAATAAATTCAAGATTTTAAAATTTTTATTCTCATTCATTGATGTCTTATAGAAAATTTGATATGGTACATTTGTGACAATACGCGTCCAACAAACTTTTAACAAGTTTATAGATTCTTCATCAGAATTCTTCACCCTTTTAAAAATTGGGTCTTCTAATTTTTTTTTCACTACATAATCTTATTGTCTCATTTTATTTACAATCAAATATTATCATATTTACTCGGAATATAAGTTATCTCAAATGCTTTATTGATACATAATATGAAGTTATACAATAACCACGTGAAATCGGAAAAAAATAATTGAAAAATGAAATTAAGCCACTTTTAAAACAAACTTTTTCATCATTTCATTATACAGCAAATTTTTTGTTACTAAATCTTAATGATTATAAATATATTAGTAACGAATTGCTTCAGAATGAAAAAATCATGTAAAAATGTTACTTCTACGGTAGCTAATTGGATTGTAGTAGTTAGGTTTCCGAAATCCTTTCCCCAATTTGATTGACCAATAGTAGCAGGGTTTATTTCTATCGTCTTATGGGGTTATATACAGTTAGAATTTTCAAAAAATCGATTTTTTTTAAATTTTATTTTCTTAATGTACATATATTTAAGAATACACACAGAAAATTTCATATCGTTCCGGTGAATATTTTCAAAGTTACAAGCTAATTTGAAAAAGCGTTTCAGAGTGCTTGGAAGTGCATTCCGAACTTTAAACGCGTTTTTCTCAAAATGGTGTTATCAAAGTCGGTGACCAACATTACTCGAAAACGGCTAAACCGATTAGTCTCAAATTTTAACACGACCTTCTTAAATATATTTTTTAGTAATTAATCGAAGATTTTTTCTCTCCGATAGATATTTTTTTTTTTATAAACAATTTAAGGCCGAAATTTCGGTGAAGAATCGGTTTTTTTTTTGAGAAACCGCCATTTTGTCAAAAAATTTTATTTTGCTTATTTCTTCGATTAATTACTAGATTTAACATTATTATAACGAAATCTGTTTGGTTTTTAATTTAAGATGATCCAATTCCGAGATATAGTGGTCACCGCAAAACGTCTTTTTTGAGAGCAGCTCCTGGAGATCAGCTGTAGCTCTTTTTCAAATAAATATTGTTACTAGTACTAAGTCTTAAAATACAGTTAAAAGATACCATAATATGTGCATAAATTTTTGGATCAATAAATTTAAAAGGTTTCTCAGAAAAATTCTGGAAAATTCACTTTTTTTCGGCCGTCTAACTGTATATAACCCCTTATGTTATGGAATTCATTAAATGCTTTTTATCCCCACTTTCAAAACATTTTAACCCGTAGGAAACATATTAGTCCCCACCACTGAATTTTACGTATGGTTGGGATGCGGCGGGCATATAAAGATCCTGCGTTCTCAATCTCCGTCTCAGATTTATTTCACCTTCATGTTAATTTAACGCTAGTGAGTTTTATAATTTCTTGAAGTCGTTTCTTTTACGGATATTTCAACATTCAATATTTTATACGGAAATCGAACCTTTTTCGACTAAGTGTGTTCTTAGTTTTTAGGTATATTTTTGATATTTATTATTATTATTATTGTTAATTAGCATTAGAAATTCAAAAGTTTATTGTCGCAAATATCAAATCTCGCCATGGTTCCCGTCCCTGAATGCGACCCCTAAATCCGCGGTCTTCGTAGCTTATTTCTTTAACATCGCTTCTGACATGGATATAAATTATTCTAATAATATTTGTTGTTTTTAAATATTTAAGTGATTGCTATTTTTTATTAAATTTGCAATATTCTTGTTATTCATTATTATTCATATTTTTCGTTAATTCAGTATGAATACGATTAATGAAAAGTATTAATCTTGATCACATATTTCTACAATTTCTTCGTAAATAATGGTGTTTATGTGATATGAACGTGAAATAGAAATAGAAAATTGTTCTAGACAAAAAAGTGATTTTATTATCGCTTCATTGTTGATCAGTAGGAAAATTTTCGGCAAGTAGGCTTCCGAATAAAAAATTCTAAATTATAAGAAAACTATTAGGTTTTTTTTAATTTTTTTATAAAAATAATAAATAAAATTCCATTAATATGTTATTTATTATTTATTTTAGAAGAATTAAAAAACTTACTGAAGAATAAATATGCAGGCGTCAGAAGACTTGAAAACAGAATATAAGGGGAACATTATACGGAAAAATTTAATAATTCTTCTGTATCTCCATATAGGCTGCATATATGAATTATTTTTAAGTGTAACCGCACTAAATTTCTATACTATAATATTCAGTAAGTTATCACAAATATCGATTGAAATTACCAATCGCACAATGTCATGTTTACCTAATAGTTTTATTCTATTATCATTGGCAGTGATTTATTGCAATTTTCATTTATAGTAACAAAACGGTAAATAAATTATATTTTATTGAAAACAATAAATAATAAACTTCTTTCAATTTTACAGTAATAATAACAATACCGGTAACATTCATCGGTATTACTGCAGGTGCTCATAGATTATGGTCACATAAAGCATACAAAGCTAAATGGCCGATGAGACTAATACTGATGATTTGCCAAACAATGGCGTTTTAAGTAAGTTCATTCATTTTTTTTATATTTTTATATATAAATACAAATAATCGCATAAAACTTTGTTCCATTTTATTCCGGTTAATCAATAAACTTATTATTTGTGACAAAAAAGCGCTTTACATAACAATAAATAATATATAACGATTTTAAATATAAATATAAACTATAAATTATATATAATAAGTAATAAGAATCTAATCTAAATCAATTATTTCATTTGATAGAAAACAAACTCTTAAGAGAAACACGTTAAATTATTCTTTATGAGATGCAAATCAATAAAAAAAAATGACACATATATGAAGAATCGTAAATTGTGCAATAGTGCGAACGAGTTAATAAAATTGTTTATATTACAGAATAGCATTTATGATTGGGTAAGAGATCACCGGGTCCATCACAAGTTCACTGATACTGATGCCGATCCTCATAACGTGAAAAAAGGATTTTTCTTCTCTCATATTGGTTGGCTTATGCTAAAAAAGCATCCTGATGTTAAAATAAAAGGTGCTACTATAGTTATGAGCGATCTCAAGAAAGATTCGTTGGTCGTATGGCGACACAGGTAAATATCAATTACTTTAGAATATTTTCTAATCATTTTTTTGTCTTTATATTGAGTAATTGATATTATTTGCTTGCTTTATTTTTTTACTAGACATTATAGAATTCCTATGCTACTGATTTGTTTCATCATTTCTACGTTAATACCTATATATTTTTGAGGAGAGGGTTTGAGGACGCTTGATATGCCACTGTTACCAGATACGTCCTATCCTTAAACATTACCTGACTAGTAAATTCTGCTGCACATATTTGGAGCGCAAAACCATATGATAGGTATGTAAACGTTTTCTTATACTTTAACCAAATTAAATAAACTTCTTGCATTTGTGATAATATATTACCTATAAGATTTTATATATACATATGTAATGTGATAAACTATAAAATAGAATTGTCTCCTATATATATATGTAAAGAAAGTGTACTTTCTTCCGTTGTGATTACGCGCGCTTTCATGAGTAAGAAGATAGTAGGAAAGGCGTTCTGTGTATAAACCTGATTGGATATACGAACAAGAGAGACAAAGGAAAGACGTAACGTATATGGATCAAACGGGATATATAAATAAGAGAGAAAAGACGTTACGTATACAAATCAGATTAAATATTTAAAAAAAGATAGATAGATTTAACGGACTATGAAAGTGAGTGCTAAAAGTGAAGAATAGACAGAATTGTCGTTTTTCGTTTCATGTAATATTATGTTGTTCATTTTGTAAATATTGTATATAGAAAAATAAGGTTGACATAGAAATAAATTCGATTCAGAACAACACTTTGTGCTATTCTTGATCGTTTTGTTTGAACCACTCCTATTCTGGTCTTATATATATATATGTGTAAGCTTTGTTTATTTATTATATTATTATTTATATGAGTGGTTTGAAAGGAGAGAGTAGAAGATTAGGACAGTAGAGATAGATAGACTAGAGAGATAGAAGGGTTTAGTGCTAGCAGCTGATTGCGGTACACCTTTTTAAAGAGAATTTAAAAAATAATATAAAATGATAATTATATATATATAAAGAATAGATATAGAGATAGAGAAGCATAAACATTAAATTGTTGATTCTCTATATTTTAGGTAAGTAGGACACATACGTTAGGGTAAGTAAGTTTGTTACGTTGTTAATAATAAAATAATAAAACTCTATATTTTAGACGAATCAATCTTGTGTTTCTGCTTCAATTTGACCTTTCGACACATTTTATATATATATATGTAAACACTTTGAATATAAAAATATTTATCAATATTTTCTCTTTTCGCAGTGTTATTTCTCTGACAGAAATCCCTGTTGTTTCATTTCTTGCTGTCGATGAAGGTTGGCATAATTATCATCACGTTTTTCCTTGGGATTACAAAGCTGCTGAGTTGGGAAACTACAAATTAAACTTAACAACGGAAATTATCCATGGTTTCGCTAAAATCGGTTGGGCTTATGGTCTTAAGACAGTCTCACAAGAAATGATTGAAATATATATATATATATTATGTAAATTGATATATTATAAGAACAATTATATTTCCTGTCAACTTCGAGAATCAAAGTTTCTTTGATAAGAAAAATAATCTTTTAAGCAATTTAAATATTGGTAAAACAGACAAATTTGATTGTCCTAACGTAATTTTTATTTTTTTATTATAGAAAAAATTTAATATCAACATATATAAAGAGTATATTTTTAATGAAGTATAAAATTAAATAAATATTTAAATTTTAAAGTATAAATAACTCTTCTAATATATATTATTTTAAAAGTTTCGTTTGTTTCTGGGCGAAACGTATTATTGTAAATAGAAATTTCGAAAGTACACAAAAATAGGTCATTCCACGTCAAATCGACCAATATTTGGAATCGACCCCTTTCGAGTTGGACAAAATTTGGTCAAAAGTTTTCTTTTATCCCATTACGAAGTTTTGCCGAAGGAAAATAATTTACCAAATTTTTGCCAAAAGTTATGCAAAATTCAAAATTTCACAATTTTTCTTGCTTTTTAAACTTATGTTTTAAATATCTCGAAGTATATTGCAATTAAAAAAAAAACTTATGGCTTGTTTTAAAGAGGATACTTGTGGCTATAAAGAAAAAAATTTTCGACAAAAAATTTTGAAAAATCTTGAATTTATGAAATTTTGAATTTTTTAAAGTTTTTAAAACTAATGATCAACAATAAATTTTTAGCTTAAATTATTTTCTACACTAACTTGTATTAATCTTAAGAGATCCTGAAATTTTTGAAACTGTGTTTTTTGCTTTTTAAAAAATATAAACTTTTGAATTTTATTAAAAAAATTTTTTTCTTACAAAAATCATAACATTTTATTTTGTTACATAATGTTGAGCAATAATATCCTCGATGATTTTCTAATTAATCGAAATCAGACAGGTAAAGTTTGCTTCGTTCATAGGTTTATACGTTGATCAACAGATGTCACCACTTTTCATTACTATGTGGCGATACGTGCCTAGTGTATCGACGCGGCACACTGGCGCCCTTCCTCCCTATGCGGGTACTAGACTAACTAAACCCAAGTTGAACGTAACGGTCGAAATGTAAGTTAGTCCTATATATGGCGTCCAAGAGTTTAGTTGTATCTTGTTAATAAATTTATATATATATTTGTTACTTTAATTGACGACTATCGCGTAAATCTCCAGATCAACCTTTTCCGTTAACCTTGTTCCCCACATAAATAATTGGTGCCGAAACCCGGGAATATAAAAAAAGGAAAAAAATGGAAATTCAGGGAACAAAGACCGGTACAGCAAAAAATGGCGCAGATAGTCGAACAGAGAACAAAGGACCCGAGATACAGGCAAGCGAATTTCGTAGCGTTAAATTAGCTCCTTTCATGAGAGACGAACCAACGCTATGGTTCATGATGCTAGAGCGTGAATTCGCAGCTTATAATGTACGCTCTGATGCCGTAAAAAAGCGCAGCAGTTGTCCGACATTTGGATGTTGCGACCTTGAAAATTGTGGCGGACATAATTGCCACCACGTCTAACGATTCATATACTGAAATAAAGGAGGCATTGATCACACGCTTAACAGCGTCGGAAGAATCAAAATTTCGACAACTCCTTACAGGCTTGGAGCTACAGAACAAAAAACCTTCAGTTCTGCTAAGAGAAATGAAATTATTAGCAGGAGACAATGTAAGTACCCAAGTCCTACAAACCCTATGGTTACAGAGATTGCCAACGAGAATACAGGAAGTACTAGCAGTCGTAGAAGACGTTGGTCTCGAACGTCTAGCAACCCTAGCCGATAAAACAATAGAAAGAACAGGGCATTATGAGGTAGCAACCATAGTTGACAAAAGCTCGGGAGACGAAACACAAGATAGAAAACTACATGACGAAATGGCACAGCTCACAGAAAAAATGGCCCACCTGGAAACCTTAGTAAGAGGTAAATATCATGGCAGACAATATGATCGACCAGTTTATCATTCCAGGAATAGATCAAGATCTAGGAGTCGTAATAGGAATAGACCATGCTATTTCCATGCAAAATTTGGCGAAAAGTCATGGAGATGTCGTAAACCTTGTAACTGGACCGGCCCAGATCAGCGAAAAACAGGGAAACTAGATACACCATCTAATATTGAGGCGATTGGAGATGGTGCACAGAGACAAAGCCGCCTCATAATTCCAGACAGAATATCCGGAATAAGATTTTTGATAGACACAGGCGCTGATATATCTGTTATCCCAAAAACATCTGGTGACAGGAGAACATTAGACAGCGAATATAACCTATATGCTGCAAACGGTTCAACCATTCATACGTATGGTAAAAAAGTACTTTCCATAAACCTAGGCTTACGTAGACAATTTATATGGAAGTTCACAGTTGCAAAAACAACAAGAGCAATTTTGGGAGTAGATTTCCTAGGATATTATAATTTACTGGTGGACATAAAAAATAAAAAATTGATTGATGGCAAAACGCAACTTTCTAGCAGAGGTGAAATTAGCAATTCCAGTCACCCCACAATTACTACGATCAATAGCAGTAGTGGATGTCACGAGCTGCTAAGGAAATTCGTGGCGATCACCAAGCCAAACTTCACCAATAGTACAAAGCATCGAGTTCAACATTACATAGTAACTAAAGGCCCTCCAATTACAGAAAAAGCGAGACGTCTTCCACCCGAAAAACTTAAAGCTGCAAAAAAAAGAATTCGAATTAATGCTAAAACAAGGTATTTGTCAACCGTCAAAAAGTCAATGGGCTAGTCCTTTACATATGGTAAGGAAGAAAACTGGAGAATGGAGACCATGCGGTGACTACCGTAGGCTCAATAGTATAACTCAACCAGATAGGTATCCTCTTCCTCATATACACGACTTTACACATCAGTTAGAAGGCTCAAAAAATATACTCAGTTTTAGATCTCGCTCGTGCTTATCATCAAATTCCCATAGCTCCTGAAGACAGAGAAAAAACAGCATTAATTACACCATTCGGTTTATTCGAATATCTGGTAATGCCTTTTGGTTTATGCAATGCAGCACAATCTTTCCAGAGATTTATGGACACGGTATTACGTAACCTTCACTACTGTTATTGCTATATAGATGACATATTAATAGCTTCTAAATCAGTAGAAGAACATTACCAACATCTACAAACAGTATTTAAAAGATTAGAGGAGTACGGTTTATCTATAAATATAGACAAATGCATATTGGCAAAGGAAAAAGTCAGGTATTTGGGTTTTGAAATAAGCTCTGCTGGTATTGCACCGTTGACAGAACGAGTTCAGGCAATTCAGAATTACCCCAAACCTAAAACGATAACAGACCTAAGACGTTTTCTGGGTATACTAAATTTCTATAGGAGGTTTATACCAAAAGCAGCAGAAACTCATATATTGCTAAACTCCTTACTAACTGGAACAAAAAAAAGAGACAAACGTCCGATAAAATGGACTCCACTCACAGAAGAAGCATTTGAGTTATGTAAAAAACAAATATCAGATACATCACTGCTACACTATCCTAAGGAAAACGCAAAACTACGATTATCAACTGATGCTTCAGACAAGGCGATTGGAGCTGTCTTGGAACAATTGGAAAATGACGAATGGAAACCTCTCGGATTTTTCTCTAGAAAACTCGAAAAAGCTCAACTCAAATATAGCACTTATGATCGAGAACTTTTGGCCATCTACAAAAGTATAAAATTTTTCAAACATCTTCTAGAAGGCCAAGACATAACTATACAAACCGACCATAAACCATTGACTCAAGCTTTTCACCAGAAATCCGACAAAGCCACTCCAAGACAATTAAGACACCTAGATTATATCGGCCAATTTACAACAAAAATAGTACATATAACAGGCCAAAATAACCAAATAGCAGACACGCTATCGAGAATCGAGCAAATTGACATGCCAACCATAATCTCCACTGAAGAACTCATCAGAGAACAAACTACAGATGAAGAACTTCAACAGATTTTAAAGGGAAGCATGCCTATGTGGAAGCTGTACAAAATTAGAATAAACGATTCAAACTCCTACCTGTATTGTGACATAGAGAAAGATGATATACGTCCATACGTACCGAACAGTCTACGTAAAAGAATTTTCAATGCCACCCATAACTTATCGCATCCCAGTGGTAGAAACACCAAGAGAATCATCGCGAAAAGTTTCGTATGGCCAAAAATGAACGCAGACATCAGAGAATGGAGTAGAACATGCATTAAGTGCCAGAAAAGCAAAATACAACGCCATAATAAAAATCACTCCGAAAAAAATAGAGGTACCCAAGGGACGATTCGAACACATCCATATAGATATCGTAGGACCATTACCACCATCAAAAGGATATACATATTGTCTTACAATGATAGATCGTTTTACAAGATGGCCTGAAGCCACTCCAATAAAAGATATAACAGCTGACACAGTAGCAACCGCATTATATAGCACATGGATCGCTAGATTTGGAGCTCCGGTTACGATTACTACAGACCAAGGTACACAATTCGAATCTCAATTATTTAATGCACTGACTAAACTTTTAGGTTGCACAAGAACTCGCACAACAGCTTATCATCCAGCTTCAAATGGAATAATAGAGCGATGGCATCGATCTCTCAAAACAGCTATAATTTGTAGCGGTTCAACAGAATGGGTTGATATTTTACCAACAGTTTTATTAGGTTTACGTACTAGCTATAAGGAAGATTTAAAAGCAAGCGCAGCAGAAATGCTATATGGAGTAACGCTAAGACTTCCCGGAGAATTTTTTCTAAATGAAGAGCTACCAGATAATCCACAGATGTATATAGAAAAATTCAGAGAACATATGAGAAGAATACGTCCTGTACCAACAGCACATCATATAAAAAGCAAACCTTTCGTACACAAAACCTTGTACAGCTGCACCCATGTTTTTGTAAGAGTAGACGCAATGAAAAAGTCATTAGACGCACCATACGAAGGACCATTTCCAATAATAGAAAGACTGACAGATCATGTTTTTAAAATAGATTACAAAGGAATAGCAACAAATATGTCTACAGAACGTTTAAAACCAGCGTTTTTTGAAAACCTACAAGAAAAGAAAACTGTGCAATTTAAAACTTATTAGGTACCAAAGATTATTAACCTCAAAGACTGTACATATTGTTAAGAATAAGATAGGTTAAATGTTAGGGAGGGAGTGGTTGTGGCGATACGTGCCTAGTGTATCGACGCGGCACACTGGCGCCCTTCCTCCCTATGCGGGTACTAGACTAACTAAACCCAAGTTGAACGTAACGGTCGAAATGTAAGTTAGTCCTATATATGGCGTCCAAGAGTTTAGTTGTATCTTGTTAATAAATTTATATATATATTTGTTACTTTAATTGACGACTATCGCGTAAATCTCCAGATCAACCTTTTCCGTTAACCTTGTTCCCCACAACTACTTCTAACATCAGATGATAATATAGGTGTCACAGTCATCTTCTTTATGAGTTTAATTTTGAAATTGATCCCAAAAAATGTCATCATAGATCTTATTGCTTAACATTATGCTATCAAATAAAATGTTAACTGTTCAAAATTCTCTTCCTAAAAAACTCTGGTTTATATATTACAAATATAATGTCGTCCAAGCAAAAATAGGACACGTAGCTTACCTTACTTTTACTTCGCCTGCATGCAAATGCAACGACGAAGTCTTATTTTTAATAAATATAAATGATAGTGCGCGGTACTTAGCTTTCTTTGCCGAATTTCGTAAACTCTTAGTCACTTGTTATGTTATTTCTTCACAGATTGTCTAAGATGTATCGTACTTATTCTATTTTTTTTTCTTAAAATGTATAACTTCATATTAACATCAGATAGTGATATAGAAAAGAACAAATAGTAAATCAATATTATTTTATGATAATTGAAAATATTTATTTTATTTATTTTAAATAAATTCACACAGAAATAAGGCCCATGAATATAAACAGAAGAATAATCTAAGATTCTTTTTTCATTTAATAATGATGTAATATATTCAGTATTGTTTTCAAATTTTCTTCAACACATGTGTTCACAATTATGAAAGTGCTTTAAGTCATGTATCTTTTGTTTCGAGATACTTAAAGATTTCTATTTGAACATTATATGAATTCTATGTAATATTGAAAAAACAAACATTATCCAACTATTCATTTTTGACAATATCGTGAAAATCACATTGAATTTATTTAGTTTAAAATAACGTGGTGTATAATAACTAATCAACTCATTTATTTTAAATTTTGACGTAAACCACTTTCATAATTATGGGCACTATCATCCATCACGTTACAAAGTGTAAATGTTTCAACGATATTATTAATATTTTATGAACAATTTTTAACAACTTTGTTCATGATGCATACAAACATTTTTTTTCTTTTTTTTCTATTATTTATATCAAACATTTCGAAATATTTATTTATATATTTTTTTTAAGTATTTCCGTAGCCATAGTTATTTGTTTTTATTAGTTTTAAAATTATTATGTTTATAATTATTCTATATCATTATGTTAACCATTTATCGTTTATGTCAATTTTAGTTGATAGATTTTTATATTCTGGTACCATATATTTTATATCAACCCGAAATAAAATATTCAAATATTTGAAATTGTAGGAGACCAATGTTATTATTGATTTTAAATATATGTAAAAAGTTTCTAAATCGTTTATATATATAAAATATATAAAAATAATATTTTTCATAAACTTGATATTTTTAATGTGAAATAATTTATTCAATGTATCTGAACGCATAGGAACAAAATTTTGCTTGTATCATGTTACTTTCGTGACATTACAATATTTTGTTAATGTAACATTTTTACATTTACGAATTAATAAATAAAAAATTGTATTGCTCATCAACCATGAAAAAAATGTTAAATTCAAGAATAAAAAATATCTATGAAAAAAAAAATTATATATATATAGGTAGAGGGAAAGAGCGTGAAAGTGAGCGGAGGAGAAATAGGGTGGAAGTGAGTGAATAGAGCAGTGGAGGAGATAGGGAAGGTCAGAGCAGGTAGAAGGAAAGTCAAAGGGAGCAGGAGGCAGAGTGAGATAGGGGGGAATTTGTGAGAGAGAAGAAGAAAAAGGTGAGAAAGGGAAGCAGGTGGAAGCGAGGTTAGGAGGTTGTGGCGACGACAGCGACATCGGTGAAAGAGAGTGGAATCAGGTTGAAGGAAAGATACGGTGAGGCAGGAAACAGGCAAGCGGATTAGTGAAGAGAAGGGGTTAGGAGGTGAGAAGAAGAGAGGGAGGAAGACAAACGCGGAAAGGATGGTTAGAACGAGAAGTGAGAGCCGGGGGAGAACTGCGGGAGTGAAGGAAATGTGGATGAGAAAGAGAGAGATGGAGGATGAAGAGCAAGAGAGAGCGTTTAGGAGAAGCCAGAAGATAACTAGGTCGCCGGGGAGGGATGAGGAAGGAAGAGGTGGCGAGCAAGAGAAAAGGGAGGTGGAAAATGGTCAAGAGGAGCGGATAAGGGAGATGGGAAGAAGGGAAGTAAGAGTGGAGCTGGACAAAGAGTGGATGGAGGAGGTGAAGAATATAGTAAAGAAAGAGATTAGTGGGGTGGAAGAGGAGCTAGAAAGAGTGAGAGGGAGATAGTGGAGAAGGAAGCGAAATGGAGGGAGGAGATGAAAGAGAAAGATACGAAATGGAGGGAGGAGATGGAAGAGAAAGAAGCGAAATGGAGAGAAGAAAAAGAGAAACTGGAGAGAAGGATTGAAGATTTGGAGGGGAAGCAGGGGAAGGGGGTTGGGGAAGAGGGTGGCAAGGTTGGGGTAGAAGCGGAAAAGAGGGTGGCAGGGGGAGCAGTGGATATTGGGGCGAAGAAGGATGAGGGGGAAGGGATAAGATGGAAAGTGGATATTGGAAAATTCTATCCAATGATTTCCAACACTCTTGGTTAAGATACTGAACAACTATATTTCAGATATAATAATATGCATTACATAAAGGAACAAAAGAAAAACTAAGAATAAGAAACGCTACGTCCACGCATTTCGAGTGACGTAGTGCTGTCAGATCGTGGGTAATTGTACCCTCTCTCGTGCCACTGGGATTGCACACAATGAATGTTTTCATGTCCGTGTGTTTGGGGGATTTCGAAAGAAGCCGAGTGTAACCGAAGTTGGCGGTTGGCCACGAAGGTGGCACGTTATGAAAGCGACTCGTGTCCATGTGTTTGGACGACACGAGTCGCTTTCATAGTGTGCCACTCCGGCGTGCCCGCCAACTTCGGTTACACTCGACTTCTTTCGACATCCCAAACACACGGACATGGAAAACTTTCATTGTGGTGCAATCCCAGTGGCACAGGGAGAGGGTAAGATTTACCCACGATCTGACAGCACTGGGTTGACGTCCTATAACTAACAACGCACGCACTTCGAGACGTACAGCACACAAAAAAAAACTTAGAAAGAACAATGTAGCGTCTACGAGTCCACCGTCACGACGCCACGCGGCACTCTCAATACCACATGAGCCTAAATATTCTTCCAATAGTGGAAGAAATGGAGAAGAGGATGGAGATGAAAGAAAGGGAGGATAGGAGAAGAAATTTGATTATTAAGAGAGTGATAAGGAGAGGTTCTGCGAAAGAAACGGCGGAGAGGTTGCTGGATAGAATAGGGGCAGGAGTGAAGGTAGAGGAGGTAGAGGAGATAGGAAGGAGGAGGAGGAAAGGGGAAAAGACAGTTCTGAAGGTGAAGTTAAGGAATGTGGAAGAGAAAAGGGAATGATGTTGAAAAAGAGCAAGCTCCAAGGGAGGAGGGAGCTATTAGGGGATGATTTGACGTGGAAAGAGAGGAAGATGCAATGGATGCTTAGGGAGGTGGAGAGCAGGGATGCAAGGAAAGGGAGGAGGGTAAGAGTGGGGTATGGGAAGATATTCATAGATGGAAAGATATGGGTATGGGACGGAGAAAAAGAGGAGTTGAAAACTGGTAGGGTGGGGGGGTATGAGGGAAAAGAAGGAGAGAGGGAGGAAAAGCAGGGGGAAGAGAAAGATAGGGAACGAAAGATGGGGAACGAAAGATGGGAAAAAACTAATCGAAGGGGGGAGGGAGTAGGACAGGGGAGGGAATTGGAAGATAGGGTTCTGCAATGTAGCAGGATTAATAAATAAGGATAAGGATTTTTGGAGGGTAATAGAAAAGTGAGAAGTAATTGTTTTAATCGAGACATGGATGAAGGAAAAAAGCTGGGAGAAGGTAAGGAGAAGTTTGCCATGGGGATATGTGTGGTCGGTGCAGGGGGCGAAGAGGAGATATAAGAGGGGAAGAGGGATAGGGGGAATGGTCGTGGGGGTGAGGAAGGAGATGGCGGAGGAGGGGGAGGGTGACAAGGAGGAAGAAGAGGAGGGAATCATGGTGAGGAGGGTGAAGGCAGGGGGAAAGGTTTGGACGGTGGTAGCTGTATATGTGAATGGAGATATGGAAAGGAAGTTGGGGAAGATAAGGAGTTGGATGGAGTTGCAGGGGCAGGAGGGGAAGGTAATTATAGGAGGTGATTTCAATGCCAGGACAGGTGAGACAGGAGAGAGAGAGGGAGGAGAGGAAGGGGAAGAGGGGAGAGGTAAAAGGTCCAAGGATAAGGTGATGAATAGGGAGGGGCGGTTGTTAACGAGTATGATGGGAGAGGTTGGTTGGGAGATTTTGATTGGAGGTATTGAGGGGGATGAGGAGGGAGAGTTTACATATAGAGGGCGGGGGGAACGGGCACGGTGATTGACTACGTGTTAGGGGATGGAAGTACGAGGAGTGGGATAGAGAGGGTAGTAGTGGGTGATAGGATAGACTCAGATCATCATCCGTTGATAGTGACCATGAACAAAGGAAGGAGGGGCAGTAGAATGAAGAAGAGTGGAGGAAAGGGAGGGAAACGAGGCAAATGGTCGGAGGAGATGAAGAAAGAGTATCAAAAGGGAATAAGTAAAGTAAGAATAGATAAGGTCGGAGTGAAGGAGATAGTGAAGGAGATGACAGAGAAGGTGAAAAGAGAAATGGTGAGGAGTGAGGAGAAAGGAGGGAGAATGGAAGGGAGAAGGAAGGAGGGATGGTCAGACGATGAGTGCAAGGGGATAAAAAGCAAAACGAGGAGGGTATTAAGGGAGTGGAGGAGGGGGAGAGGATCAAGAGAAGAGTACGGGAGAAGGAAGGCAGAGTACAAGCAGCTGTGTGAAAGGAAAAAGGAGGAGGAGAGAGACAGGGTGATGAGAGAGATAGGGGAGGCGAGGACGGAACAAAAAGTTTGGGAGATAGTGAACAGAGGAAGAGTTAGGAGGAAGAAGGTGAGTGAGAACATAGGGAAAGGGAAGTGGAGAGAGCACTTCATGAGGTTGCTGGGTGGGACGGAGGAAAGAGTCGTAATGAATACAGGGAGGGAGAGGGGAGAAGATGGAGAAGAGGAGATAAGTATGGAAGAGATGGAAAGGGTAGTAGGGAAGCTGAAGGAAGAAAAAGCGGCGGGAATAGATGCAATTCCTAACGAGGCCTGGAAGTTTGGAGGAAGAAAGGGGCTGGACGTTGATTAGGGCGGTCTGCAATGGGGTGTGGAGAGGGGAAGGCTGGCCGGAGGCGTGGAAGGAGGGGCTAATAATACCGATAGTGAAGAGAGGAGAAGGGGATAAGGTGACGGACTATAGAGGCATAACACTCATGCCGTCTCTGTACAAAGTGTACGCAGCATTTCTGGCGGGCAGGATAGAGGAGGAGGTGGAGAGAAAGGAGCTGGTGCCGCAGAACCAGACAGGGTTTAGGAGTGGTCTAGGAACGATAGACAATATATATGTTTTGAATTATCTGGTGGGAAGACAAGGAAGGAGAGAGAGGGGGAAGCTGGTGGCGGCGTTCCTGGACTTCAAGGCGGCTTTTGATTCGGTGGATCGGGAGGTGCTGCTGCGTGGGACGGAGAAGAGAGGGATAAGAGAAGGGCTCAGAGAAAGGGTGAAGGAGGTGTTGAATAAGACGGCGAGTAGGGTGAAAGCAGGGGGGAGAAGGGTGATAGATTCTGGATGGCAAGAGGGGTCAGGCAGGGATGTCCAATGAGCCCGATGCTCTTTAACCTCCTGATTGCAGACTTGGAGGAGGAGCTGTTGAAAGAAAGATGGGGAGGGGTTAAGGTGAGAAGGAGAAGGATTTGCTCACTGGCGTATGCAGACGATGTGGGGTTGTTGGCGGAAAGGGAGGAGGAGATGGAGAGCATGCTGAGGCGAATGGAGGGATACTGTGATAAGAAGAAATTGGAGGTCAGTGTGGAGAAAACAAAGATTGTGAGATTTAGGAGAGGAGGAGGAAGAAATAGAGAGATTGATTGGAACTGGAAGGGGAAGAGAATAGAGGAGGTGAAGGAATTTAGATATCTGGGCTATGTGTTCAGAAAGAATGGAGGTCAAGAGGCACATGTGAAGGAGAGGGTGAAGAAGGCAGGGGTGGCTATGAGGCAGATTTGGGGATTGGGGAAGAGGATGTTCGGCAAGGATTGGGTGAGGAGGCTGTTGCTTTTTGACAAGCTAGTGTGGACGGTGTTGAGTTATGGAACGAAAATATGGGGGTGGGAGTAGAGGATGGAGATTGAGGGGGGTGCAGGGAAAGATTTTTGAGGTGGACTATGGGGGTGGACTGGAGAACACCAGGGTATATGGTAAGAGAGGAAGGGAAGAGAGACAAATTGAAAATAAAGGCGGCGAAGAGAGCATGGAAGTATGAGGAGAAGTTAAGGAGAGGAGAGGGAAGTGAGCTGGCGAGAGAGTGTTGGAAGGAGGCGCAGGAGAGAGAAAGGGAGGAGGAAGTACAGAAGTCAAAGTGGGAAGTAGAGAGGATAAAGTTTAAAGAGAGGATAGCGCAGGACGGAGTGGAGGTGGTGGAAAGGTGGGAGGAGATTAAGAGGGAGGAAAGAAGGCGACAGGAGGCTGAGAAATGGGAGAAGATACTAGAATCCAGATACAACATGTGGTACAAGACGGTGGTAGCGAAGGGTTTGCCAGGATATTGGGTAGGAAAGTGGAGTGAAGAGAGAAAAAGAAGAGTGGCGAGATTTAGATTGGGGAATGAGATGAGGAAAGGGAGATACTGGGAAGAGGAGGAGAAGAAAAATGTAGGGTGTGTGGTTGGGAGAGAGAGACATGGAAGCATGTGTTGGAGGGCTGCAGTAGAGCGGTCGGGGAGGAGGACGGGAGAGGAGTGGAAGAGAGGATCAAGGAAATTTTGGATGAGAGTTGAGTGGGGGAGGAGTGGATGAAGAGGATTGGGAGTATGAGAGAGAAGAAGGAGAGGCAAGCAGGGGAAGAAGGGAGGAAGAGGAATTAAGGGAGAGGGTAGTGATAAGTTAGGTTAAGGAGATAATTGTTAAAGGGAGTGTAACCCTTCGGGGATGCAGTAAATATTATCTATCTATCTATCTATATATTATCAGAATTATTGAGAACTTATTTTTCGATAGATCATTTTTTTTTGTTACATTTAATAAATTATTTTAATAATGGTGTTATCTAAATGCAATATAAAAATATTTTTGATAAGACTAAAACGATGAATCAACGATTCATCCTAATTTTTAAAATTCCTACTTTCAAATATAAGAAACATATATAAATATACTATATACTATACTATAATATAATAAACTATATTCTATATATATAATTTTATAGTATTATTTATAGTATAGTATATAGTATATTTATATATGTTTCTTACATTTTTATAGTATATCCCACATAAAAAAACTTTCTAAAGACTTTCTAAAAACTTTCTAAAACATTTCTTGAAAAGTTTTAAACCTTTCAAAAAGGTTTCTAAAAAATCTTTCTGTAAGGTGAAAGTGTCTGCGTCCATAAACTTGCAAAAGATTTCGAAAAAGATTTTTGGAAGATTTTTTAAAACATTATTACCATATGTTACGAAAGGTTTCTAGAAAAAAAATTTGGAGAAGTTTTCAAAAAAAAATAATTGAGCTATCTAGTGCCTACCGACCAATCCTTCTCACGATGCCCGGATAAGTTTGGAATGGAGGCGGTCGTCCCACAAAAGGTTTTTGGAAGATTTTCTGAAATCTTATCGTCATGTTTTATTAAAGGTTTCTAGAAATATGTTTGAAATGTTTTTGAAATATTTTTTATTATGTTCTTACAAACTTTTTTGAAATATTGTGTGAAATCTTTGCAAAAGGTTTCTGCAAGGTTTCATAGAAATATTTTTAAACATTTTAATTACTGTATCAGTAAAATATTTTAGAAATGTTTTAAAAATATTTTTGTAAAATCTTTTATGAATCTTTTTCAAAAATTTTTAAAATGATGCGTGCAAGGTTTCTGAAATATATTTTGGAAATATTTTACGAAAACTTACTCTGAAAGATTTCAAAACCTTTAGTGTTATGTGGGATATAATAGCATATAGTAAATTAATTATATTTATTATAATATTTTATACTATGTATATAAATGCAGATTTCACTTATGCCTAGTTGATAATTTTCAAATATACTTTGTCGATTGTCAAAAAAATATTTTTAAAAATATATAAAAATTATTTAAACATGCATAATTCTGAACATTATTTTTTAACATAGAATTGAAATTGATTTTTTTCGTCAAATTCATTTGTACAATATATCAAAATCTCACGTATTTTCTTATCTTTATTTACAATTTCTCAATGATATAACGAATTTATAAATTATCACTTTTCTACAAGAAACTTTGTAAACGTTAATCTGATCAATTAATGATAGGTGAAATTTATTTTAGTTTGAAAATAAAAAGATTAGGACAAAAATAATCAAATTTAAACCTCACATATGAATACGAATCATGAGCAAAGAATCCGATAATAAATTACGTTTGAGTAGACATTTTATAAACATTTGCGTTATTATATGACAAAAAGAGGTAGTTTAGTGGTCTTTGAATCTATTCCTCTTTTAGTTACACTGTAACTAACTCTACAGAACACGTAGAAGCTTCTCAAGTAGTAGTAGTAGCATCTATAGCTATATATATAAAGACAGGAATCTCTTTTTAATAATAAATAAACATTTTTCTTCTTCTTTCTTCAAAATAGGCACAATTGCCTGTTTCTCATCGCGACTCGCCAGGCGAGTAATCGGAATTCTTTAAGTCTGTTCTAGGTTTTTACATTAGGTAGGAGACTAACATAGCCATTCACAATCCTCCTCCTTATTCGAGCTTGGGACCGGCAACATAACGAAACTGAGCTACTCAGTCAACCCAGTGATTATGCAGACGGATTAAAGTGTTAACAGCACACGGTGTTCCTAAACGGGTCACCACTCATCCAAGTACTAACCGTGCCCAATGCTGCTTAACATTAATGATCGAACGAGATCTTGTGCTGTTAGCACGGCTATAGCCTAAATAAACATATATTTAATATTTTTCAATATTTGTGCTACTAAGAAACCTTCAAAAGATACGTGTATAAATTTCCAAGTTGTTGAATAGTTGGTTCGTGAGATGTACCATTTTGAGTGAAACAGTTTCCTTATTTTATTTTCAGAAAGATGAATAAGGAAGAAATTCAAAATCTGACAAAAAAATTTTTGTTACAAAATAAAAGTGGTACTGAAACCAAAGCTTGGTTTGATGAACATTATCCGAATTCTGCACCAGGAAAATTAACCGTTCAGAGGTGGTTTACTAAGTTTAAACGAAGCGATATAAGCGTCGAACATGAACCACATTGGGGAAGACCAAAAAAAGCTTGAACAGAAGAAACCATCAGAAAAGTCCAAAAAATAATTTTGAATGACCCAAAAGTAAATTTGTATGTGATAGCTAAAAATTTAGAGATATCAAAAGACCGTGTAGGTCATATAATACACGAATCGTAGGGCATGAAAAAGCTAAATGAAAAGTAGGTGAAGAACGATTCAACAACAGAAACAGAACAAAGTGGTAATGATGAATCATTAATATAGTATGTAGTAGATAGTAGTAGTTGTTCAAGTTTGACTACAACAGAGAATAGTATTGTATCGACTTCTAAACAACAGCCATCTAACGAACCTGCACTACCTAGTACATCAGCATCATCTAAATTGTGCAGTGCAGACACTACAGAAACAGGAAAAAGTAGCAGAGATGACTCTGAAAACTCATCAATAAACTCTGATAGTAATAATGGTTCAAGTATGACTTCAACAGAGAAGAATATTGTATCGACTTCTAAACAACAGCCACGTAGCAAACCTGCACATCCTACTATAATAGATGTGGTAAGATCAGCTATAAGTGATTTGAATAAAAAAGATGGATCATCATTTCAAGAAATTAAAAAGTATATATCGACAAATTATTTAATCGACATAAAAAAGTATGAACCGTTTATAAAAGAATATTTGGAGAATGAAGTAGAGTCCGGTGTTATAGAAGCTAGAACCGAAGTTTTCGTTAAATTAGGATCATTGAAAGAGAATGAAACTAAATCTCCAGAACATATTACTGAAAATCAACCAGCATGCTCTACAAGATCATCTTATAAGAAGAAAAAATAAAAATACTGAACAAGGTGCGTTCCAATATTGAGAGTATATCGAGCAATCCCCAAGCATCCACAAAATCACCCAAATAAAGATTTTACCGATTAAGAAAGCGTGCGACCGTAAGTCTGGTCAATATGAAAAGTAAAACTGCTAAAAGTTCGATCGCAAAATCATCGAAAACTAAGGAATCATGAAATTACCAAAGCGTCGGCAGAAAAATAAACAACAAAAGAACCTTATGGCGAGAAAATTTATGGCGAAGAAGGTAATTAAAAAAATACCTTCCTAGTTAGAAACTCACTTTTTCTAATGTAATTAGAAACTCATTTTTTTATAAGAAAAAGTAGGTAAGGATATCCGTTATAAAGAGACATGATTAACACGTTGAGCGCCACTTGATTTCTTAGGAATATTCCAGTAAGGCCACAGGCGTTATTTTTATTTAAAATATAGATGAACGTCAGTCACCCGTGACGGAAGGATTTTCTCGAAAACAAAACCTGAAACAAAAAAATGTTATTCTATATTTTCGATTAATTTTTTCATGTAGAATCACCCCCTTTTCGCTGGTACCACCAGTTACCGATAACCCTGTATATTTAATGAGCGTTTAACAAAAATATTTTTTTCTAAATCTAAAATAAATATTTGATACATAGTTAATAGGTATTTAATAGGCTTACTCACTTTTCTAAGGAGTTAACTATCTTCTTCGTCATAACTTTCTTTGGTATTGCAGGTTATTTTGTAGTTTATTTTTCGGCCGACACATTGGTAACTTCATTTTCCTTAGTTTTCGATGGTTTTGCGGCCGGACTTTTCGCAGTTTTACTTTTCATATTGACCAGACTTACGGTCGCTGATTTCTTAATCGGTAATTTCTATTTAGATGATTTTGGGGATGGACAGCTCGATATATTCTCAATATTGGAAGGCACCTTGTTCGGTATTTTTATTTTTTCTTCTTATAAGATGATCTTGTAGAGCATGCTGGTTGATTTTCAGTAATATGTTCTGGAGATTTAGTTTCATTCTCTTTCAATGATCCTAATTTAACGAAAACTTCGGTTCTAGCTTCTATAACACCGGACTCTACTTCATTCTCCAAATATTCTTTTATAAACGGTTCATACTTTTTTTATGTCGATTAAATAATTTGTCGATATATACTTTTTAATTTCTTGAAATGATGATCCATCTTTTTTATTCAAATCACTTATAGCTGATCTTACCACATCTATTATAGTAGGATGTGCAGGTTTGCTACGTGGCTGTTGTTTAGAAGTCGATACAATATTCTTCTCTGTTGAAGTCATACTTGAACCATTATTACTATCAGAGTTTATTGATGAGTTTTCAGAGTCATCTCTGCTACTTTTTTCCTGTTTCTGTAGTGTCTGCACTGCACAATTTAGATGATGCTGATGTACTAGGTAGTGCAGGTTCGTTAGATGGCTGTTGTTTAGAAGTCGATACAATACTATTCTCTGTTGTAGTCAAACTTGAACAACTACTACTATCTACTACATACTATATTAATGATTCATCATTACCACTTTGTTCTGTTTCTGTTGTTGAATCGTTCTTCACCTACTTTTCATTTAGCTTTTTCATGCCCAACGATTCGTGTATTATATGACCTACACGGTCTTTTGATATCTCTAAATTTTTAGCTATCACATACAAATTTACTTTTGGGTCATTCAAAATTATTTTTTGGACTTTTCTGATGGTTTCTTCTGTTCAAGCTTTTTTTGGTCTTCCCCAATGTGGTTCATGTTCGACGCTTATATCGCTTCGTTTAAACTTAGTAAACCACCTCTGAACGGTTAATTTTCCTGGTGCAGAATTCGGATAATGTTCATCAAACCAAGCTTTAGTTTCAGTACCACTTTTATTTTGTAACAAAAATTTTTTTGTCAGATTTTGAATTTCTTCCTTATTCATCTTTCTGAAAATAAAATAAGGAAACTGTTTCACTCAAAATGGTACATTTCACGAACTAACTACTCGACAGCTTGGAAACTTATACACATATCTTTTGAAGGTTCCCTAGTAGCACAAAATATTGAATACATGTGTATTTATTATTAAAATAAAAGACATTTATATTATTACTTATTATTATAAAAGACTTTAAATCTCTTTTTAATATTTAGGTGAATAAAATTTGTTTTCTGATCACGAACGGAATTAGGCTACTTTCAACAAAATATTGTTCATTATTCTATTAATCAGCAAATATTTTTGTTACATGGTCTTAATGATTTTAAATATATTAGTAACAAATTGCTTTAGAATGAAAAGATCATGTACAAATGTAACTATAACGGTGACTAACTCAATTTTTTTGGAAAATAGAGTTAAGCTACTTTCAAAATTAGCGGCCCATTTTCTTTTTGATATTAGAAATTTTTTTTTTTAAAGGACATTTTGCGAGTAGCATCGATTTGTCGTGTCGTCTGAAAATTGCATTATATTCAGAACAAAACGAGACATATCAATGCAGTTATCGAAAAATATTGATAAAACTTTTAATCAATGTTTTTTGGGTAACTCTAGAGACATTGAAAACGAAACAGTTAAATAATTAGTGGATACACGCTCAATCTGAGCAAACGCTTATCGAGTGAACATCTTGAATCAGTGTTCTGCTTATAGTGTGTGTTACGTTTGTTAATTACTTTTCTTGCCGTGTGTTACACATACGATGTAACAACTCAAAAGTAAGGAATATTTTTTTATGTAATAACATTTACATATTGTAATATTGTCTCACATATATTGTGTCTTATACATTATAGACCGAAAAATGTCCCAGGAACGTTAAAAAGAATATAAATTTATAAAGAAACAGATGATTTCGTCGTCTATTCAGAATCGATGTATCGACATAATTATTGAGGAATCAAAAATTTCGTCAACTATTTCTGAAATAAATACTACTTCTGTTTCCGATAATAATAATAATATTTTACTTTATTTTAAAACTAATAGAGATAAACAAATAGATAATTCATAAACAAATAATATTATTGCAAATAACAAAGATACTGATTTTGCAAATTTAGGATTGCTTAACTTTTTAAAAGTATGGTCCTTAGAAAACAATATTAATCATACCCAATTAGGTAATTTATTAAAAGGTTTGAAGGACATTTATCCGGAATATAAAATTCCACGTGATGTTTGTACTTTATTAAAAACTGGCCGATCGTCAAATATTGCATCTATTTTAAATGAAAAGAAAAACAGAAGAATAGGCTGTTCGGAAAGTAATTTAGTTTTTCCCCGACAGAGGATTTAATTGTATTTTTTTGCACCCAACTTCACACTTCCCACATAACACGAAAGGTTTTGAAATCTTTCAGCGAAAGTTTTCGTAAAATACTTCCAAAAAATCTTTCAGAAACCTTGCAGGCATCACTCTAAAATATTTTGAAAAAGATTCATAAAAGATTTTACAAAAATATTTTAAAAACATTTCTAAAATATTTTGCTGATAGAGTCATTAAAATGTTTAAAAATATTTCTATGAAACCTTGCGGAACCCTTGTAAAAAGATTTTATAAAAATATTTCAAGAAAGTTTGTAAGAAGATTATTAAAAATATTTCATTAAATGTTGCAGAAAGGTTGTTAAAATTTTTCTAGTATTCATTTTTTCAAAACGTCTTATAAAATTTGTAGCAACCTTGCAAATAATATTTCTCAAAAGATTTTTGAAAACTTTCTTGAAATCTTTTGCGATATGTTCTGAAAATATTTCCAAAATTTTACAAAAAAAAAAAAAAAAAAAAAAAAAAAAATCAAGTGTGCAGATCACACGTGTTAGAAGTGAAACCTTCAAAAATCTAAGTTTCGAGAGAATGAGACGAATGGACAGTTTTAAGAGTAAGATAATTGTACGATTTATTTTTTATAATATTATTACTACATATAATAAGGGTCACCGGTATGGACTCTGGGTAGAATAGCTGATAAAAAGTGCACTTTTCGTCCTTATTCTTTGGACCACAAACTTATCTTTCTAAATACTCTCGTCTAAATAAAGATCTGAACAACGAAAAATCTAAAAAATGCATTGAATCGTATCGCTCTCTCAGCTTATCAAGCTATGTACATTACGAGGCTTAGATTTCAGCTCCGTGGTAAGCTCCACCGATTCACGCTGGGCGTTCAGCCTGTTACAAATGTTTTTATTTTATTAAAAAATTACTATAAGTTTCTTAAAAACGCAAATATCATAATTTATAATATAATTTTCATATATGCATAGGTCAGTACATCTCTTTGGATATTTTTCATATAAAAATCAAATTTAATAGACATATTTTATCTTTAGGTATCAAATATATTTTATAAAGAAACAAAATATAAAAATGTGACAGTAATTTACTTGCTTTTGAATGGAATTTGTCAGCTGCTCCTCATTTATTCCTCTAATTCTTTTTCTCTTATGTATCTGGTAATCCTTTTTCTTTTTTTAATATTTCAGACAATACAATTATTATATATTCTATGTACTTTATAATTATTGATTATAATATTTGGGAAATAAAGAATTTAATACTAATTTTTCAATAAAATAGAAACATTTTTAAATAGAAAAGATATGACACGTTGTAAAAAAAAACTATAGGCATGAATATTATCGCGTCGATAATAAAGATAATAAATGTAGATCGAATTTCTACAGACCTTCTCTGTTTTTTATAATTCTTTTCTCATGAAAAGGAACCGACCTTGGGGTGTAGGTAGCTGACAAAAACTAATATTTTTAAAATTGTATCTATCAAGATGGAATGCTGAATACGATAGCCATAGATAGATTCGAAAAATGCTAGAATATTTGTCGACAGAAGGATACGTCGTCCTTTAACCGAAGTAAATATAATATATTTTTTTTGAAACTCAGGTACATGAGTTTTTTTCTCTTACACTTTTCACACTTTCTGTGAATTTGATATATCTTTATCATGGGTTAGCATAAACAATTATTTCTTTTTGTGTTGCAACTAATAACTGTAGATGCTGTTAAAGTAGGAGAACAATTATGGTCGTATTTTTTTTGTTCCATCGGGTTTTGAATTACAATGATTTTAAAATCTATTTCTATTTTCGTTGTTTTTTTTATAATAGTAAAAATCTTTTTAAAAATTTTTTTTCTATATTTTTTTTCTATATTTGTAAAATAAGTTATATTATTTTATTCTTATTGAAAATATAAAGTAAATAGAGTTTATTTTTTTGTCACGTTTCTAGTTTCTCCTATTTAAAAACTTTTCTATTTTATTGAAAAATTAGTATAAATTTCCTAAATACGCAAACATTATATTTAAAAAACATGTCTTTGGATATTTACAAGAAAAGTATTCTACAATGTTGTTTAATTTTTTTTCTCTGATATATCTGATAATCATTTCTTTTTTTTTTTTGTAAAATATTGCAGACTATAAAATTATTATATTCGATATATTTCATAACTGGTAATTATAATATTTGCGAAATAAATAATAATTTAATATTAATTTTTCAATAAAATAGAAACATTTTTAAATAAAAAAGAAATTACACGTTTGGTAAAATAAAAACAGACCACGCACCTTCTTTCTTTATTTCGACCGTCGGTTCGTTTGGACCTCATACTTTTGTCGCATACCTACGTGCTTATCTCTGTTTATTCCTTCTACCCTTCTATCGCTCCTACCTACAAATATTTCGAGTATCGAAAGAATACGTGTCCACGCTTTGTAGTATGCTGTCGCACACAAACGCACACGTATACAACCAGAAGCGATAACTACGAAGCACAGGATAAAGAGGTGACCGAGAATAGGAAAAACTGTACAGCTATATTCCGTCTCTCTCTCGCAGGCTCAATCCTATATGTTTGTCTCTTTTTCTCTTCTTACTAAATATCGTGGCCGTTACATAGCTGCCCTCCGCTCCGTTACATAGTTGCCGCGTTTCATTTTTTTCAAATCACTCCCTATTCTAAAGAAGTTTTCACTTCAAAAAAAATTTGATTATTTTTATTTTGATTGCATCGCCGGCCTTAACAAAACATGACGATAAGGTTTCGGAAAATATTCCAAAATCCTTCTGTGGGACGAGCGCCTCCATGTGAAACTTATGAGGCATTCGTGATGAATATTTGTCGGTAGCCCTGGATAGCTCAATTGGTTAAAGAGCAGTCGCGGCTGAGAAGCGAAAGATTCGTGGTTCGAATCCTTGTCGGTCCAGTCAGTCAGCGGTCCAATTTTTTCACGAATCCCACATCATAGGGCTCAGCCGGGATGGGAGGGTCTATTTTGTAATATGTTCCCCACAGTCTTACATCGTCACGAAAAAAAAAATTTCGGTCATTTGTGAAGAAGGATTTGGTCGGTGAGCCCTGGCTGGCAAAGCTCTCTCAATAATTGTCTTTTTTGAAAAAAATTTCAAAAATGTTTTGGAGAAACTTTTCGCAAAATATGATGATAAGATTTTAAAAAATCTTTCAAAAACCTTTTTAGAAATCTTTTGCAAGTTTCTAAGCACGGACATTTTCACCTTGTAAAAAGATTTTTTAGAAACCTTTTTGAAAGGTTTAAAGCTTTTCAAGAAATGTTTTAGACAGTTTTTAAAAAGTTTTTATATTATGTGGGTTAAGCCGCATAATCATTAATATGTTTTGAGAGCTGATATAGCAAGGCTTGTGTATGAAAAATTCCAATTGATTCTATGCAGTAGTTGTTGGTTGGTGCCCTTTTTATTATGGAAAGCAATAAGAGCATTTTCGTCATATTTTACTTTTTTACTATAGTAAAGGTAAAAATGCTGTTCAAGCCTGAAATAAATTAACCGATGTATATAGAGAGGATGTGTTGACAGTACGCCAGTACCAGAACTTGTTTGCAAAATTTCGATCCGGCAATTCTGATGTCGAAGTTGCACCACGTTCCGTAAGGCCGGTTGAAGCTGATAAAGACACGATAAAGCCATTAGTTGATGCAAATCGGCGAATGACAACACGTGAGATCGGTGAGAGGTTGAATTTATCGAATTCAATTTTTTATGACCACTTGAGGCCTGGGTTTAACCTAGAAGCTCGATATATGGGTTCCCCATATTCTCACGGAGAGAAAATTGTGTCGTCGCGTTAACGTCTGTGATTCGCTTCTCAAACGTCACAAAAATGATCCATCTTTGAAACGCATTATTCCTAGAGACGAAAAGTGGGTTGTATATTCTATCCTTTTTCACTCTCATTCTTTTTTTTCCTTTTTTTCTTATTCTTTTTCCCTTTTTTTCTTTCTTTTTTTGTTCTTTTATTTTTTTTTCTTTCTTTTTATTTTTTTTTTTTTTTTTTTCCTTATTTTTTTTTATCTTTCTTTCCTTCCCTTTTGTTTTTTTTTTTCTCTTACTATTCTTTTCTTTTCTCTTCTTGTTCCTCCTTTTTTTCGTTCTTCTGTTTTTCTTTCCTTTCCCCCTTCTTTTTTTTTTTTCTTTCCCTCTCGTCTGCCTTCTCTTTTTTCTTTTTTTTATGTTTTTCTGTTTTTTTTTTTCTCCTTTTTTTATTTTCTTTTTTCTTTTTTTTTTTGTGTTCTTCTTTTCCTTTTTCTTTCTCACTTTTTCTTATTTATCTTTTTTTTTCTCTGCTTTGTTTTTTTTTTTTTTTTTAACAGTGTCAAACACAAGATATCATAGAGTAAAAAAGATGAACCGGCTCAAAGCATTTCGAAAGCCAATATCCTTCTAAAAAAATGTGATTTTTTTTTTTTGGTGGAATTTCAAAGAAATTGGTTTTTCTTGAGCTTTTATCCAATAGCACAACAATAAATTCGGAAGTCTACTGTCATCAGATGAACAAATTGAATGATGCACTTCAACAAAGAAGGCCAGAATAATCAACAAAAAAGGTGTAGTATTCCAGCAAAATAATGCGAGACCTCATGCAAGTTTGGTCACTCGCCAAAAGTTTCTACAGCTGGAATGAGATATACTGTCACACCCACTATACTCTCCAAATCTCGCACCTTCGAATTATTATTTGTTTTAGTCACAGAAAAAGTTTTTAGACAGTAAAACAATTAATCCAAATGAAGAAGTCAAAAATTACCTCGATTAGCAAAGAACAAAATTTTTATGAGCATAGAATCATGCTACTACCAGAAAGATGGCAAAAGGTATTGGCACAGAATCGTCAATATATTATTTAATAAAATATTTGTTTATTCTACGAAAATTGTCTTTCGTTTTCACAAAAAAAAAATGACTTTCCGAACAGCCCAATATTTTGGTATAAAAGAGAATCTAATAAAATTGTTCGGAGTTGAAACAGGTGTGTTTCTTGAAATTAAAGAAACTTGTTCAATTCGGTTAATTTTTAATATTAATGGTATTCCAGTTTCCAAAAATTCGAGAAATTAGTGTTGGCCGATTTTATGTAAATTAGTGTTAAAAAAATTAAACTGTATCTCCTTTTCCAATAGCCATTATTATGGTGATGCAAAATCACGACTCCTTAGCTCATAATCTTAATGATTTTACTTCTGAAATAAAGTGATCTTTTAAAAAATGGATTATTCATGTTACAATGGCAGACAGAAAAAGGCAAGCGTTCATTACTAATGTCAAATTAAAATAAATTGTATCATTATTTTTGGCTACTGCACCTTCAAGGATTAAAATGCTTTTACTTCAGAAGCAATTTGTTACAAATATATTTAAATTTATGAAGATTTTGTAAAAAGAAAATTTACTGATCAACAGAATGATTAAAAGTTTATTTTGAAAGTGGCCTTACTCTATTCGTGGTTAGAAAACGCATATTATTCACTTAATTATTGACACTATTTTATTAAGAAATATAAATTTAAAGCCTTTAGATACACTTAAGAAGTATAAATCGTTAGTATCTTGTACGTATATTTATAATTGTATTGAAACGCAAACTCTTCAATATTTCGACTTGTACATAAATTGAGTTAGATCATCTTTAAAATAAAGGGCTCATATATTTTATTTCTAACATTAAATTTCCAGTATTTCATATCATAAAAAATATATTTCTCCGTAATATGAAATAATTATTAGAATAAATGTTACATTAATACATAAAAAATATTTCTTTCTAAATCTAAAATACATATTGAATGAAATTCTGAAAAAGAAAACATTTTTTTTTAAATATAAAATAAATATTTGATATACATATTTAAATATTAAAAAGAGATTCAATGTCTTTTTAATATTAAATACACATGTATTCAATATTTTGTGCTACTAGGGTAGTCTAATAAAATATCAGAAAAACAACATATAATGCTCCTGTTAAATAATTCATGTAAATAAAAGTCGGTCATTTATAATTTTTAAAAAATTTAAACTTTATAATTTAACCCCTTAAGCAGCAATGATTTTGAAACTAAAACGGTTAAAAAAAATCATTTTTTTTGTTACATAAAAAATAGTTTGGAACATTGTTTTGAGAAAAAAATTTAAAAAATACAGAAATAATCAATATTTTAATGTTTATTTGGGATTTTGTTTCACATTGCAGAGAAGAGTCGAATAATGCAATGATACACATACGTCGACTTTTTAATCTTTCTTTTTTTGAATTACTATTTCGGAAAAAAACATTTTTCGGAAAAAACGATTCTTTTTCTTTACTTTCACTTTCTTATTTTCAATTTTCTATTATATCTAAATGTAAAAAATCATAGAAATATAAATTAACACGCTATTCGAGTTATCTCGAGAGAGCGGAAATCGGCCGGTTTAACGCGCTCGAGTTAACTCGAGCGTGTTGCTTAAGGGGTTAAATATAAAATACATATTACATGTACAATACATATTTTTCAAATATCTATTTTATATTCTCCAAATATTTATTTAATATTTTCTGAACACTTACTGAACATTTTATGAACATATGTACAATATTTAGAATTAATATTTATTTCATATTAAAAAAGTGGTTAAAAAATATTTGAAAAATATTTAAAAAAAGATATTAATCTCATATTTTTGTGCTACTAGGGTAGGGTTAGTACTAACAAAAAATCATATGGATTTTGTGACGTCCCAGAAGGGGATGTCGAGGAACAAGAACAATTCTAAATATTATTTTCTCCTATCAGGTCACGCTACCAGCGTTAACTCGGCCAAGAGAATGAATGCCCTATATGGGTTCAGTCAGTGGAGCCAGTACTTTAACCACAATCTGTGCTAAGAGATCTAATGACTGTCTTAATTGAAATGTTTCACTTGGTTTACAGAACAGAATACGAATTTATTACTAATATAGATTTGTTACCTTATTTCGAAAATATCAGATTGCAGGAAAATTCTTTATACAAATACTTGTCAAAGCACTCATCGTCGGTAAAACACACTTTTAATAACTCACTTTAATATTTCACTTTACTATGACAAACAGGTCTCATTCGTTACATGCTTATATACTAAATCCCCTCTCTATAGCCCCTATTGTTCTTTCCCTTTTCGTTTACTTCACCTTAAACTACTCTTTCGTTTGAAATCCCCACTTCGCACTATCGCGAAAAGCAACAGATTTCATGATCCAAGTGTTTAAAATCACGTACGTTAGAAACACACACACACACTCATACATTTTCCCATTTCTTCATACCATAACAACGAAAACATTTCTTACAGTTCTACCAATCAAAAAAAAAACGTCTTTATTCTAAAAATATCTATTAAATTCGTTTTTGAGAAAATCATCTTTACTTATTCTAGAAATATACAGGGTTATTGGTAACAAGCGAAAAGGGGGTGATTCTACATAAAAAAAATTAATCGAAAAATATAGAATAAAAATTGTTCGTTTGAGGCTTTGTTTTCGAGAAAATCGACTCAAAATTTTCGCAAAGTACGCGTGCACCTGATCATGTCTCGTTATAACGGATCTCACTGTAGATCGTTTTCTCTATGGGACATATAATTAACAAAGTAATTTCTATATTTTCGATTTATTTTTTCATGTAGAATGAGACCCCTTTTCGCTTGTACCGCTAGTTACCGATCTCCCTGTATATTTAATTTTATAAGAAGAACGTTTGTGCCTTATTCTAGAAATATCATTTATGCTTATTGATAAGAAAAACATCTTTACCTTTTACTAGTAATATGTATTTAACCTTGTAAGAAGAACATTTTTACCTTATTCTAGAAATATCTGTTTACATCTATTTATATGAAAACACCTTTATTCTATGCTAATGTGAAAAATGTATTTATTATATTCTAGAAATACTCTCACTTCTTCATATCATAAAAACAGAGGACAGCATTTCTTATACTTTTACCTAACAAAAAAACATCTTCGTTTATCTTAGAATATTTAATTATACTTATAAGAAGGTCGTTTTTTCCTTTCCTAGTAAAGTCTCTTTTCTTTTGTCTATATAAGAAATCACGTATTTATTAACGTATTTATTTAAATAGAATTAAGAATACAAATATAATTATGTGTAAGGAAAACTAAAATGTACAAAATACAACAAAATACGAATACAGCTAAAGTAATAATTGGACCGTTTATTTTGAATGTGGTTTAAATTTATTTTTGAAAAAAAGAATGAGATATCATGTGATTCATGCTTTATTTAATGTAAACTTTTGATGTATAACTAGATCATGTTTAATTTCTTAAAAAAATTCTCATGTTTTATACAATTAAAAATTCGTCGATAAATGAATTTGCATTATCATCGATTATAAAAGTGATATAAGTCCAATTGACATAGGTAGGTGGTTTAGCAAATGGTTGCCGATCAGTAACGTGTTATTTTATTACCTTTGTTTTATATTATGTGTCATATTACGTGTCAAGAGGTACTAGTTACCTTATTCTATCTTTTTTCTTTTTTCTTAAAATGTATAACTTCATATTAACATCAGATAGTGATATAGGTAAGAACAAATGATAAATCAATATTATTTTATGACAATTGAAAATATTTATCTTATTTAATTTTAAATAAATTTACACAGAAATAAAGCCCATGAATATAAACAGAAGTATAATCTTGCAATCTTTAATTTCTCGTTTTCATCTACATTCTTACGCTATATAACAAACATTTTAGGAATGACGAAATAAATATGCTATGAAAAAAATATGGAAAATACTGCTGGAGTGAACAAAGGTTCTAGTCCAGATGTAATGAGAGATCTAATAGAGGTCTTTCCAAGAAATACTTTTTCAACTCCATAGCCTGCTACACTTCTCTCTCTCTCTCTCTTCCTCTCTCTATCTCTCGCGACCCTTATCATTTAAAACATATCTCGTCTTTATTCTTTGAACCACAAACTCTTGAGAAGAGACCCTTGAGGACCTCTTGAGAAGAGAGTATTTAGAGAAGAACCAAAAACTTCTCTAAATATTCTCGTCCAAATAAAGATCTATACAACGAAAAATCTCAAGAACGCATTGAATCGTATCACTCTCTAAGCTTATGGAACTGTGTACACAACAAGTCTCGAATTTCAGCCCCGTGGTAAACTCCACCGATTCACGCAGGGCGTTCAACATCTTCCAAATATTTTTATTTTATTGAAACATTAGTATAAGTTTCTTAAATACGTAAATATTACAATTAATAATATAATTTTCTTATATGCATGGGTCAGTACATGTCTTTGAATATTTTTTATAAAAACATATAAAAATCCAATGTAATAGACATATTTTGTCTTTATGAATTAAGTATATTTTATGAAGAAGCAAAATAAAAATGTGACAGTAATTTACTTGCTTTTGAATGGAGTCTTGTCAACTGCTTTTAATATATTCTACAGTGTTGTCTAATTCTTTTTTTTTTATGTATCTTGTAATAGCCAATGACAATTACTACCAACACATCTCTAGATGCCTCAAAAGACTCCATCCAAGAGACCTAGTAAAAAAATAATCTAAGCGAAATAAATAACAACAACGACGTTATCTCACTGGAGATACTGTCCACGTGCTATATTTTTTTACTTATATAATAATTTACCAAACGTCTACGAACAAATTGTAAAGTAGAATGGAGTTTAAATAAAAAAACATTTTATTCATCTCATATTTGAGTATAGTTTATTTGAGTGCAGTATACTACGTGAAATATTGACAAAGTTTTTTATTAACAAATAATAAAGATATATAAATATTCGAAAAAATAGAAGAAGTAATGTTATGTTGTTTGTAAATTTGAAAAAAATGTATGACAAGAAATAAATTAATACTAAATTCTTAAATTGGTAATAAAAAATAAACAATCGCCATATAAGCTATCCTATATTCTAATTGGAAAAAATTATAATACACAAAATAAAAAAATTTCATTAAAATCGGTTAAGTTGTTTTTCAAATAAATGTGTTTAAATTTAGCATACTAAATGATAATAATTAATTTGCCTAGTGCAGAATCCTTATAACACTTGCCAAGCTACTGTTTAACTCTTAAACTGTAAACCCTATCAAAAAACAATGTTTAATTATCACACGAAATTGTTATATATATATATATATATATATTTTTTAAATTATTGTTTTAAAAATTATTAAACTGGGGTCACTAAAATCATTGCAATCTGTAAACTAATTGTCAGAATGTCATGAAATTTTGACATACATCGTTTGAAGGTTGTTACAATCTAAAAATCATATTAGTCTGTCAACAGTGTTACCTTGTATGTGTCAATCCAGAGATTTATTAAGTTTTGTGTTATATGTTACTTGCAGTTAAATAATTAAAAATTGTTTTTCTAAAAAATTAAAAAATATTGATAAATGTTAAAAACTAGAATAGAAAGAAAAAAAATTTTATGACTGCTAATGGAAGACTAATAATGTTTACAAAAAAATATTGCATTAGAGTATTTTATAGTGAAACTTTTATTAAGGAATTCGTAACGATATAGAGTTCTATATTTGATATGATAGTATCGATATGAAAACAAGTATTATGTTTTGATGAAAACAGTTTCGTATTATTATTTCTTTTTCAATTATTCTTTGTGTATCCAATTAAAACATTTGTTGCTTCTCAACTAACCCTGCCGTTTTTTTTCCACATTTATTGCCATTTTTTGTGCCTGTTGTAAATCTTCTGGATAGAAGATGTCTAAGAAGATTTTTAAATTGCCATCTAACCCATCAATATATTCCTTTAATCCATTTCTCGTTTCAATCAATTCATTAGCTTTCTTTTGCAAGTCTGTTAACGCAGGATTAGTTTTAATAGATTCTAAAACATATTGTTGAGCTCGTTCAAATTTCATGGTATAGTTTATTACTGATTTTGATCTTTGAATGCATCTATTCCTATAAATTTTAGCGTTTGAAAATATTTTAGTATCTCCATAATAATATCGAAGATATTTGAAAAATGATTCTACCGTAGATATTACAAATTGATCAAGAAATATTTTTGCATCTCCAATTATTTTCTTTGCATAAACTAATTTGATGAAAAACATTTGTTCATTTTCGGAGATAAGATTTAACATCATTTGAACGTCGTAAATAAATCCTTCTACAGATCTATTACTTCCGTCGAAGTTATTTATAAGACCTAAATGTATCTTTAAACTATGAATTACTTTGGCTCGAGTATGAATACAAAAGTAAGGTTTGTTAATATCACTTGATTGTTCTACTGTGACATCTATTGGTCCGATCTCTTGTTTCATCACATCTTCGAAATAACCAGTAGATTCAAGCTCAAAAATTTTGTTAGCAGACTCAAATACATTGATTTCTTTATGTAAAATTTTTGTCGCGTTATTTAATAGATCAATACTCTCAGAAAGATTTTGCCAACTTTCTTTGAAAGATTTCTTTGTTATTTCATCATGTGCCACTTCTTGCTCCCTTGAGATTAGATTAATAAAGTATTTTCTATTTAATTTATTGATTGACATAAAAAAAGAAAGATCAAAATCAGAGTTTAATTAAAAATCTTAAGATTTATCAAATAAAATATGCATACACACACACACACACACACACACACACACACACGCGCCCCCCCCCCCCGCGCGCGTGCGCGCGTTAAAAATAATTGTTATGTACTTACCTTATTTTCTTTCTAAGATCCCTAAGAAACATTTTCTTCTGTTGAATTTAAACCTGTCGGATCTTAATTTCCACTTCTTTTTATTTTTTATCGATGCTTGTACAATGTTTTCTACGCCGTTACTATAATTGTTGAGTTCCAACTTGAAGTTTTTTTATAACTAAAGACAGTCAAAAGTATAAAGAAAAATTTTACACTAAAGTAGAAATCTTATTAAGAAATACATTAAGAAATACGAATTGAGAGTAAACACAAGAATGAGAATGAGAAAACACGAAAGGTATCCTTATATATATATATATACTAAATATATATACTAAAGGGATGAGAGAAGAGAGGAAAGAATTTTAGAATGCGTGATTCGAATGGTAGACGTTTGAAAGTTTCCTTGTGACAGGAATATCAACCAATTTTCTAAATCCAATTTAGTATTCAAAGTATTTATTCTGTCTTATTAATTCAATAAGCAAACTGCACGATATCTAATTAAAGTATCGATAAATCAGCTAAAAATGATTGCTTTGTTTGGCTTACAATTAATCTATCGATTTATCTTTAAAATTTTATTATTTAAATCTAATTCAAAAACATTTCCTCTAAAGACTTTAACTGAACTTTCTCCCACCTGATAAAATATAAATAATTAACTGCCTTTAATAGTGACCAAAAACGTATTTACCTTATTAGTATTAACTATGTTTATCAAATATCAGAAATAATTATTATTCTTGTAAGACATTGTAAGCATTGAAAGCATTTATAAAGGTTATAAAAGAAAAGGATTATATCTTGTCTATTCATAGACATATACTATTCATAGATGTATCTATATACATACATCAAATTTGATTCCTTACTGTTAATAAATGTAAATAAACAAAAAATGAAGAAAAATAATATAAACATTTTTTTACATTTTAGTTGTATCTTATAATTTACAAAAACATTATCGATTTAATATATTTATACGTAGGATAAATAATCTATTAAATAAAATTTATTTAGATAACATAATGAAACAAATTGTTCTCTTATTATTTCGACGGTTCGATGTTACATTATCCATTATTATAGTGAAAAAAAATATGGAAACGTAGATGGTATTTCTCGGCAAAGCTTTTTTTCAAAATTAAAACCTTGTTATTAGCCTTTATAATTGGAATACTAAAAAGTACTTTTAAAAGCTTTTTAACGAGAATGTCAAGACCTGATTTTATATTTATCTGTCTTATATTGTAAAGTAAAGTAATTTAATTCAAAGATCGTGTATACGTTTAGCCCAGCCTTGTAACGAATGTCATAAAATTACCATCTTCATTAAGACATGGCATTGTTTATGTAGTAATTGTTATTTTATTCTTTTTTATTCGCGTATCAATTCGTATATTTGTAGTACGGAATGAGAAAATGCTTTTTGTTATACGTTGCAACAAATATACAGAAAATTGGATACTACTTTCTCAAGGAATCTTTCAAACGATTATTATTTGAGTCACGTATTCTAAAATCTTTTCAGCCAAACATTGACCATGTGCCAGAAGTTGACTATTTTTCACTAACACGTAAAAAATAAGTTTTTTTTTACGTATTGACCTTTTGAAACAAATACGGTGGCTGACCTACGTCATTTACCGATGCGATGCTATTATACGTTTGCTTGGATACGATCGTTTAAGTTATCACTATTAAATATATAAAATTTTCTTAATCGTTCGACCACTGCTCAAACCTTAAATAACCAGACTGTTGTTTGTATGGCTGTTTTAATTTCTGCTACTACTTACTCGATATTCTTAGGTGATTTAGGTGGATTACTATTTCTTTAAACATCTCTTACACGGAAACATTACACTGGAGCACCAACGGATTTTAAAGAGCTTTGTTATTATATCGGTAGTATACACTTAAGGTATTATTGTGGTAAGATATTTTTATCCATTGGCCTGCTTATTTTTGAAAAAAGGCTTTTAAATTGCTTTTGCTTTTTTCTATATTCGTGTTATATTATTTGAATAAAAATATTTATTAAATAATACGTTGATGTAAATAATAGCGTCCTTACTTCTTGCGGCGGTGATAAGTGTACGAGTCCTCGTGGAGGAGATCTTTCTTTTATAAATCTTTTGTATTCATAAATTTTAAAAAGTTTTTGTCAAAATATATAAAATTTCAACAATAACAAAAAGCAATCATATATACTTAAATAATTAACAATTTCATGTACATATAATATTGATATTATGTCTTATAACAGATCAAGTTTCCTTCCTTCGTTGGCAAGAGTTTGAAAGTTACATTAATACTAATATCTTAAAAAAACAAAGGACATGAGTTATTAAGAACATTGAAATTTTATATATTTTTATATACCTGTTAAAACATGAAATGTTTACTGTAATTAAATCTTCATTTATTACTTGCGCAAGATATTACAAAATTTATTGTTTATAACTTTTTATAATAATTTCTTGCATACGAAATAGAATACAAATTTATTTTTTCTGTGCATAATCTATGCAATAATATGCAGATATATTACGCAATATATCTTTGCATAATAATATACGTTAAAATAAAGTATTATAATATGAAAAAGAATTTTTTTAACATACAGATAAAAAAATACGAATAGAAAAAAATCTCCTTAATAAATGACCGAACACTAGTAAACGACGCAAGAAACGAGAGTGCTACTATTCAACCTATCTCGTAACATAGTAAACTCTTACGTTTAAAAAATTATAACACGGATATTAAAAAAAATAACTTCTGAAGGTTTTTTTTTAAACTGGTTAGACAATGGACGAAAATATTTTACTACAAAAATAACATAAAGATATACAACTGAAATACCAAAGTTCATTAAAATCCGTTGGTGCTCTAGTGTAAGGTCTCCTTGTTAGAGGGTTTGAAACTAATTATTTAATCTAAAAATAATAATAATTTTGCAAATATTCATAAAATTTAATTTTTACTTTCTTTAAATAAATATTTATTTTGTCTAGAATTAAATCGCCGCGAAAGTGTTAGTTGAAATGTATAATATTTTAACCTACTACTAATCATTATAATATTTCAATAAGTACCTACGAATACTTTCTAATATTCGAACAACTCGATCTTTTCTGCAAATTCTCTTAATGTGTTTCCTCGTTGCTCGTTCGTTTAAAATTGTTCTGCGATCATCTAAATGCACTAACCGGTGCCTTCTTTTCTTTTATTATAATTCCAGAACACACATTCAGACAAGGCAACGTACAAACACTGCAGCAATCGTAAAAAATATCGCAATGAATTCTAAATTTTACTACTACGGTTTTGTTTAACAACGGCTTGTTTCCAGATCCATGCAAATCAACTTTTTTTCCAAAAACCATAACGTATATGTGATTCAACATATATATGTTTTTTTTTTGTAAATTTAATTATAAAATATCTAAATAAATATACATATTTAAAACATATAAAGTGTATTTATTTTTTTAATAATAAAATATCAATTTAAACATAGTCAATTAAAAGTTCATTTTGGTCTTTAACAATACTCACGACTTTTATATATATTCTCTACAAAAGTATTTAAATGTTGATTATTTTGTAAAAAGTAATATGTTTAAAAATATCTATAGAATTGGTATAAATTTGACTCGCAGTTGTTTAGACGGGGCTAAAGTCATACTTGCCAAATATGTAACGTCATCTAGATCATCCACTGGTTCTAATTTAAAATTATCCAACATAAAAGCTACAAAAAGTTTGCGTTCAAGCATTGCAAATTTTTGACCTGCAGAATGAAAAAAACCAAAAATAGGAAGAAAAAAAATTTTAAAGTTCTTGCTAATATTTTTACATGCGACATATAACAATACAGTTTCTCGGCCCCGCACTAAATTGTATGTAGGAATAGGGATGACGTCTTTTGATATTTTCCGGTAAAAATCTGTCCGGATCAAAAACATTTGGATTTGGCCAATATTCTGGATTTCTGTTTACGCTGTAAATATTCACTCCAATGACCGTACTAGATAGAATTAAATAATGTTCTACAAAATTAATACAAGTACATAGAAAATAAAATAAAAACTTAATAGTACAAGTTTTGTGTTAACCAATTAACCTGTGGCGTCTCGCCCTCTCCCACCAGCACGGTGCTGACACCTCTCGGCCGACAGCGCGCAGCTGTAGCATCGCGCGCCGGGGAATGTGCTGATACCTCTCGGCCGCCAGCACTAGCGTACTTAGGTACCGCGTGATGCGGCTCTGCAGGGGTGCGCTGGTTTGCCAGTGGCATCTCCGCCCTAGCCTCGCGGCTTGACCACCACGCAGGGACATCCGATTGGCCTGACCACGCATTTGATTGGTCAGAGCTGCAACGTGATCACTGCGACCGTTGCCCTCTCTACTTCCGGATGCCTGGATCGCCGCGGGGGTGCATTCACTCAAAACACTTTCGCTTTGTCCATCGTACCGGCTAGTCGCGCTCCTCCTCTGTACCTTTGTATAAAACTGTTTTTCTTTGTATTCTTTTCTCTAACACGTGGTACACCACGCTCTGTGAATAAAGCTCGTCCCAAGGGATCGAATTCAAAATAGGAAGTTTCTTTTCCCCCACGAAGTCTCATTGGCCTATTCCTCTGTCCACGGCCCGTTCCTCGCGTTAAGGAAAACGCACCTTAACGTGTTTAGTAACCAGAGAAGGAAATTCCAAAAACCGTAGCGCTCAATTTTGAAAGTGCGCACCGCTGTGCTTCGCACAAATCGACTGATGACCATTACGTTCGTCAAACATAGAATAATTGTCGCTCGGGTGTCCTACATAACTTTTTTCACGATTTTTCAAGTATTAGCGATAACCTTATATAAATATACTTTAAACATAAAGTAATCTATTTTTGATTTACTATAGATTGCAATAAATAAAATTTAAGAATTTTTTTAATGTTTCCTTAAACCTTATCCATTTTTTTAAATAGCATTCTATATTTATGATCTTACAGTATTATAACCCATATTAATAGGAATTCAATGAACGATTACTACTTAAAAACAGGAATTTAAATTATTTAATATTACGCAGTAGTTTTGCATTTTTCGGTTTTTTTTTTAAATATATGCTACAAAGATAAAGAAATATTAGTAATGAAATTGAACATTTTTTAAAAAAAGCCTATTTTTTATGGAATTTTTGTCATCTGTTTGAACGAACTTTACCTAATAAATTTATCTATTTTAAATATGGTAACCGATAGAGTTCAGAATATGTCTAGAACTGAAACTTTGGTCGTCCGGGATAAAGTTTCCGAACAGGTTAGCAACTTTAAGTATTTAGGATCGATCATAAATCAGACGAATAAATTAATTAATTTCCTAATACTTAGGAAAAAAAATCACTTTAGGCAATTCATGTTTTTATTCGGTTAATAAATTATTCATCTCGCGGTTTCTGTCTAGGCGATTAAAAATCAGGATATACAGGACAATCATCCTGCCGGTATTCCTTTATGGTAGCGAATTGTGGTCGCTTACGTTACGGGACGAAAAGAAATTTAGGGTTTTCGAAAGGAAAGTTCTTCGTAAAATCTTCGGTGCAAAACGCGATGAGGAAACGGGCGAATGGAGAAAACTCCATAGCGTTGAAGAACATCGATTGTACAACAAACCGGACATTATCAACGTCGTAAAATCACGCCAATTAAGATGGGCTGGTCACGTGATCCCACCTCTCGCATCCTCACCTCTCACTCCTAGTGCGTACGCCCTGCTGGGCCAGTACAAAAGGACATTCTTTTTATTCCATTACTGGATTCCTGTGAATATATATCTAAATCAAAGGAGTTAAGTTTAATTAGTTAAGGAACATAAGCGAAGCGAGCGAGAGGTGAGATCTTTCCATTATATACATTGTATATTGACGGTATTTTCCTGCGTGGTAACACCACGTGGTGAACTATTATTGTTATAATTAAATATCATCCAGGGTTTTTATGCCGCAAGGCTTTTCCCTGACGAGCCAATAAAAAAGGCATTGTTTCTTTGTTTGGCTCAATCCCGTGTTTTATTTTACACCCTAACCTAATCCTTTATTCTCCACTTCATAGCATACAACTAATAATCAGAGGACTTTACATTGAAGAATCTTTTGGTCATAACAATTGTTTTGTGGAGAGACGCAACCTGACGCAACTTCCTGCCGAGACTCTGCCCCTGGACCTCATTTATGCACCAAATATGTCCTTGCATTCGTAATAAAAATTAGTATATGCAAGTAGTGCGAAGTTGTCGATTGCCCACTTCGCTCTCATTGCATAATATACTATAAAATCCCTCGTTTTATTTTAAATACAATAAAAACTTACTTCTTCGAGCAATTTAAAGTGATATTGTAGAGTGCTATTATGTCGAAAATTAGCGACAAAGAATTCCACTTTAAAAGGGGAAAATTCATCTTTGATATAACTATATTTTGAATTGTTTCGTAGTACGTCTTCCGATAACATGAAAGGATTTCTATTTCCCAAATCTTGGCACTGATCTTTGCTACTCAACCAACAATTATTTCCATAAACGAATCCTGATGTGGGCTCACCGCTTGCGTCAATTACTTGAAAAACAAAAAATAAAATACAAAATTCATTCTTTTGTTTATCGAATTTAATTTTTATGTGCTGCTTATGAAGATAACACCAGTAAAGTGGTCAAAAATGAAGTAAATTTTCAAATAATTTTTATTAATATATAGAGTTGTCTAAAATTATGATAACCTTGTTAATTCTTTATTTTGTATTTTTTAGAAAATTTCTTCCTAGTAAGCAACCTATATGACCTAGTACTTTTTCTCAAGACGTATTTGAAATTTTATTCAAAATAAAAAATTTTTCCTTTAAAAGTTGTCTACTACGAATTCTTAAAAGAATTTATATACAATTGTAGTGATTCACTGATATTACATATATGTAGACTATAAAAAATTGTGTATTTATTTTTCTTAGCCCGTAGAATCCTATACAATCCATACAATTTTTGCAACCTAAAATTTTGTCTAATTTGGCGGTAATCAGTGTGTCAGCACACACATACTTATACATATAGATGGCAAAGACCCTGTAGAAGGGACGCGCTATACATATTACTGGGGTTGCTATTGGCTGAAAATTTTGGGGAACACCTTTCGATGCAACGCTAAGCCATGTTTATCTTTAGTATGTATAAATAACGGCTGTGGTTAGTTTAAGTTTGGAATACTTATAGTTTTTATTGTGATATTTATATTTACTTATTTTGTTGATAACAAAGTGCATATATACAGTGAAAATAGAGACTGTAAAATTATTGAGAGCACTTAGTAATTTTCTATAAGTGTAAGTTTAATTTACTCATTTAATACCCAGGAATCCTAGCTGATTTATTAATATTGGAAATTAAAAACAAATTGTACGAATGATTAAAATAATTGTAAATATAATATACAATATATAGTAGATAATTGTATTTATCAAAATTGTATAAATTCCTACAAGTTGTTTTAAAATTTCAAAATACTGTAATGCCTTTTATCATATCAAACTTAATTGAATCTTTCTTTTTGAATTTATAATAATTTTTTTGTGTAACCTATTCTATTTTAATATAAATTTTTTAATTATCATTAAATATGATTCATTTTTTTCTGTATTTGAGGCAATTCATTATTTCATAATTTTTTCAAACCAATTCACCACTCTACTCCCTACATTATTCACTATTATTATATACAACTTTTATACTATTTAAAATGTTTGATTCATTCGTACGCAATCACGTGACTACACAAGTTCATGTCCCCAATATTCTTTGGTGCGTCCCTCCTACAGGGTCCTTACAGTTTAGTACCTACTATCGCCCACTACTAGCTCCGGTGCTAAAAAAATGACTTTACGAAAAATGGTTTGTTTCGCGATCTTTGATGACAGAACTAAATGAACTATTATTTTTCAGTAGTGACGAGATAATAATAGTTTGATTTTACAATCACACACATACACACACATATAAAACCAGGAGCGATAACTACAAAGCAGAGCATAAAGAGGAGACCGAGAATAAGAAAAACTATATAGCTATATTCTGTCTCATTCTCTCGCAGGCTCAATCCTATATGTTTGACTCTTTTTCTCTTCTTACTAAATATCGTAGTTGTTTGAAATGAATCGGTCAAGAAGTTTTTAAATGGCAGTGAACACGGACTTTGAAAAAGTAGTTTTGAGAAAAACGCGTTCAAAGTTTATGAACTAAAAGAAGTAAAAAAAAAAATTTTTTTTTCCAACTCACCAGAATCATCGACTCCAGCTCCATACAGCGAACTTCACTGCGGCATTGTCGATGTCTTTAGCCTCTTTTCAACGTCTTCTGGTACACTTGTACTAGTATTTAGCTTGATTTTTTTTTCGATAAAGCACTTATTGTGGTAACCTCATCTTTAATTATTTTATTCGGATTAAACCTTTTTCTTGATTTAAACAAATAAGTCTTTCCACTTTGTCGGTCTTCTCTCGAAACTTTGCTTACTCTCGGCATTTTTGTACAGAACATTTTTTTTTGAGAAAATTCTAAAATGACAAGCGCACGGTCGAGACATTACAACGACAAGCCAGACGCTCGTTTCTTGCTTTAAAATATTGTAGTGTACAGTATAAATTAAAATATAAAATATCTTTATGGCTTTAGTTACCTGCCTTTACTCAATGCATTTTTTAAATTTTTCGTTACTTAGGTCTTTTTTTAGACGTGAGTATTTAGAAAGATAAGTTTGTGGTCCAAGGAATAAAGACGAGGTATGTTATAAATAATAAAAGGGTCTCGAAGTGTGGCAGGCTATAGAGTTGAAAAAAAAACATTTCTAGAGAATATCTCTATTAGATCTCTTATTACATTTTACCAAAACCTTCGTTCAGTCCAGCAGTATTTTCCATATGTTTTTCGTAACGTCTTTATTTCATCTATCCTAATTCAAATGTTTGTTAAATAGCGCAAAGAATGTAGATGAAAACAGGAAATAAAAAGCCATACTAACAAAAAAAAAATATACCTGAGTTTTCAAAAAAGATTATTTATTTTTACCTAATTTCTGACGAATTATATTTCCTTTGATAAACATCCTACCATTTTGGTGATTATTTATAACTATCACATTCCGCATTCCGTTTTTATTGCTTGAATTGTGAAAAGTGTACTTTTATCAGCTATTTCACCCAGAGACATACCATACCAGTGACCTTTATTATATATGGTAATAATATTATAATAAACAAATCCTCCAGTTATTATCAATCTTACTCTTAAAACTGTCCATTCGTCTCATTCTCTCAAAACTTAGATTTTTTGGAAAGAGTTTCACTTCTAACACGTTTGATCTGCACACATATTTTTTCCTATCGAGCATAACATTTAAATTTGTTTCATTTATCTTCATACTTTCTAATTTCTTAATCAACTCCATATTTCTCTTTTATATGATTCTACTAATTTAACAAGATCTTTTATTTCGATAGAAAGTTTAGTCGTAGATGTATCTTTATTTTTCTTTTCGCGTTTTTAATTTATTATTGATATTTGTAAGTTGTTCCATATCATTTCTTATTTTTTCGGAATTTTTTTATTACACTTATCTAATTCGTATGTTCTCATATTAAGAGTATTCTTTGAATCTTTTTCTTGTTATTAAGACTTTCTAGAATTTTATATTAATTCAACATTTTTTATTTTATACTTTTCCAAAATTGATACTTAAATTAGAAAAATTATCTATTTTGTCTTCATATTCTTTTCTGATTCGTATCGTTTCTGTTTCTTCTTTCGTTTTAAATCAACATAAATTCTCCAGATGATATCTAGCATTTTCTATTCGACTTTTCACAGTTCTTACATGGTTGTTCTTGTTTTTTTTTTCGAATCTCGTTCTGCTTTCCCACTTTTTTTTCTTTTTGTTCTATATTTCTGATTAATCTTTTATTTTCTTTTTTTGTAACATACTAAAGCTATTCTAAATAAATATCTTACTTACTTCCACTGGATTTATTCTCTCTTCTAAATTTTCATGTATTTAAATATCCATTCTTCTATTGTGTACGATCCGAAAAGGATCATACGGTAATTAGCAGTATTCAAAATTCCCGCGCATCCACCTCCATCGATTAAAACTCTAGATCGATACTTTCATTGTAAGCATCGATCAACTACTAGTAACTACCGAAGCGCCCCTCTAGCTACCCCCACCTCTCGCATCCCCACTTCTCGAGCCCTAGTACGTACGTCCTGCTCGGGACCGTACAAAGGGAGCATTCTTTTCAATTCTTCACCGGACGTCTACGACTACACATCTTGAGGGATTATAGAGGCTTTAAGAATTCACAAAGGACAACCCAGAGAATCTCCTAATCTTCAAGACTCGTGAAAGTGAGCCCATTCCACATCACCAACCCTTAAGGTTGTGATCGCTATATTTGCGGAGTGCGGGAGGTGAGATCTTTCCAATATATATATATTTCACATCGACGGTATTTTCCCTCGTGGTAATACCACGTGGTGGACTCTCATTTTTATAATTAAATATCATCCAGGGTTTTTATGCCGCAAGGCTTTCCCCTGACGAGCCAATAAAAAAAGGCATTGTTTCTTTGTTTGGCTCAATCACGTGTTTTATTTTACACCTAATCCATTATTCTCCACTCCATAGCATACAATTAATGATCAGAGGAATTTTCATTGAAGAATCCTTTGGTCATAACATTCTGGTGCCTCCTGTGAGGTGCGAGTTCCCGACTTCTGATTTACGAAGCAGTCAATAGACTATCACCACGCCGAGCAAACCGATTAGAGAACAACGAAGTCGAGAAAGTCCGCCATCTTGCGAACATCTTCATCGCCCAGCTCAACCATCATCACGAAAGATCTAGAAACGAGATAAGTAGTTTCAATTATCCGTGTGTGCGCTTATGCGTACACACCTTTATTCATTAACATATATTTCAAGTGAAACTGCGCCTTCCAAATCCAGTAGAAGTTTGCAATTTCTAATATCATTATTCATTTATTCATCATTTGTAAGAAATTTCATATTAAGCTTTGAATCGATATATGAATAACTTAATTATTAATATCAACGGTAGAAACGTATAGATTCATGAAATAGTTATTTCCTAATCACGCGGAAATCGCTTTATCTTTGTACAAATAACGATAACATTTCGGCGGCCCCACCGTCACGCCGCATTCCTTTATTTGAACAGTCGACTAGAAATCGAAGACGCCGTGACGTGTAGAGGTTTCTCTATAGTAAAAATAAAACTAGACTAAATTTTCTTTGCGACTTGCTTTTCTTTATTGAACATTTATCAACGGCTACGTATAGACTAGTAACTACTTCCTGTTAGCGTGATTCCCTAACCTTCTAGCAATTTTAGAGGGCGCGATCTTCGGTCGTACCGCCACAGTCGTGTAGAGGGTTTCTCTAGAGTAAAGATAATATTAGACTGAATTTTGTTTTATGATTTTTATTTAACGGATGCGACTTGCTTTTCTTAGTTGTACACTTCTCAACGGCTACGCACAGACTGTACTAGTCTGGTGACCACTACTTGTTAGCGTGGTTCCTAGCCTTCTAGTAACTTAGATGGCGCGACCTTCGGTCGTACCGCTACATTACTCCCTTCAGAGCATTTTTCTTATTACATAAAATGCGAAACTTAGGATTATAGATGTTTACAAGTATATAAAAATATATAAAGATATATAAAAATATTGAACTATCTCTAACCTAACTTAATAAGTTTTTAATTGGTACATACGAATCGGTATTGCAATCTTTTTCGACGAACGCTGGTTTAATCTTTCTATAGATACATTTATGTTTTCCTTTATAGTTAATTTTGAAAATATTATCTGGTATTCTTTGTATAATTTCGTATGGACCTTCGTAAGGCGCTTCTAATGGTTTTTACAGCGTCGACCCTTAAAAATATGTGTGTACATGCATGTAACCTATCCAGAATAAAATGTTTCTTTTTGATATGGTGCGCTGTGGGGATCGGTCTGATTTGCCTTATATGTTGTCTTAATTTTTCTAAGAATATGTGTGGATCTTGTAATAGTTCTTCGCTGAGGAAAAATTCTCCTGATAGTCTGATGTTTTTCACCATATACCAATTCCGCAGCTGAAGCTTTTATATCTTCCTTTAGACTTGTGCGTAGACCAAGGAGCACTGTTGGTAGTATTCCTACCCAGTCTTTTTCTTCATGACACATTATTGCTGCTTTCAGTGATCTATGCCATCTTTCTATCATCCCATTTGATGCAGGGTGCTTTACTGTTGTTCTAATTCTTTTCGCTCCGACTAATTTGGTTAATGCTTCAAATAGTTGACTTTCAAATTTCCTTCCTTGATCAGTTGTAATTGTAATAGGAGAACCAAATCTCGAAATCCACTGCGAATAGAATGTTGTTGCCACTGTATCTGCTGAGGTATCCTGCATTGGAATTGCTTCAGGCCATCGAGTAAACCTATCGATCATAGTTAGGCAGTATCTCATATTTTTAATCGTTGGTAATGGGCCTATTATATCTATGTGTACATGTTCGAAACGTCCTTGTGGTACTTCTATTTTCGAAGGTACCTGTTTGTTATGACAGTTTATTTTGCACTTTTGGCATGCTAAACATGTACTTGACCATTCTGCAATATCTTTGTTCATTTTTGTCTACATGAAGCTTTTTCCTATAAGGTGTTTTGTTACTCTGCCGCTGGGATGTGACAAATTGTGTACGTTCTTAAAAATTTGCCACCGTAAAGAGACTGGAACGTATGGTCGTATGCTTTTTCCTACTATATCGCCATATATGTACTTATCAGAGCTATCGAGGAAGATCTTCTGCAGGTTCCATTTTTCTTCTGCCAAAATATTCTTTAGTTCGTCATCCTCTTGTTGCTTTGCCATTAGCTCTTCTGTTGATACTAGGACTAGCATGTCTATGGTTTCCAGTCTTGACATAGCTTCAGCTGCCACATTGTCTTTTCCAGCAACGTAAACAATTTTGGAAGTAAACTGTCCTACGTAATCCAACTGTCTGGCTTGTCTTGGGCTTGCTTTGTCCATATTTTGCTTAAAAGCGTATGACAGTGGTTTATGGTCAGTCTCTATTATTAATTCTCTTCCTTCGACAAAATATCTGAAAAACTTTAGGCTTTTATACATAGCTAACAATTCCCTGTCGTAAACACTATATCTAATTTGCGCTTTTTCTAGTTTCCTTGAGAAATATCCTAGTGGTTCCCATTTTGTTATCGCAGAGTTGTTCTAAAACTACTCCAATTGCGTTATCGGAAGCATCAGTCTTTAATTTTAATATCGCTTTTTCTTTTGGGTATGCCAACGAGGTTGCTGTGGCAATTGCTTCTTTGGCTTTTTTGAAAGCTTCTTCCGCTGCTTGATTCCATTCTATCAGTCTTTTGTCGTGCTTCTTGGCACCTACCATATATTTGTTAAGTGGGTCAAGCCATTCTGCAGCCTTTGGTAAGAACCTCCTATAAAATTCACTACCCCAAGGAAACGTCGCATATCTGAAACAGTCTTTGGTTTGGTATAGTTTTGTATAGCGTGGACTCGCTCATCCAACGGCGCTATACCCTTATTATCTATCTTATAACCTAAGTAGTTTACGCTATTTTGAAAAAATTGCACTTTGAAATGTTTATTGTTAGTCCATATTGCCTAAGTCTATCAAATATTGCACGCAGATGTTTTTCATGGGATTCCTTGTTTTTAGACGCTACAATTATATCATCTATGTAACAGGCACAGAAATCTAATTTGCTTAATACTATGTTCATAAACCTTTGGAATGTTTGCGCCGCGTTACATAAACCGAAAGGCATCACCGTGTATTCGAACAACCCAAAGGGGGTAATTACCGCTGTTTTTTCTATGTCTTTCTCAGCCAACATAATTTGGTGATATGCTCTAGACAGGTCTATTGTGGAAAATATATTACAGTCACGAAATTGTTGCGTGACGTCGTGTACATGTGAAATGGGGTACCTGTCTGGTACCGTAACGCTATTCAATCGCCTATAATCTTCACATGGCCTCCATTCGCCATTTTTCTTTGGTACCATATGCAGAGGGCTCGTCCATTGACTCTTGGACGGGCGACAGATTCCTTCGTTGACTAGTTGCTGAAATTCGGCTTGCGCGATTCGCAGTTTTTCCGGATTTAGTCTTCTTGCTCTTTCTGCTATTGGAGGACCTTTTGTGGTAATATAATGTTTCACCGTGTGGCTGATGGGTTTCCTTGAAGTTGGTTTAGTTAAATCTGCGTATTCCCTAAAAAATTCTAAATACGGACTATTGCAATTAATGGTCAAAATGGTTGGAACGTCAATATTTACTAATTCTGCTTTCCTAGAAAGCAATGTATTGCCGTCCAACAATTTTTTGTTTCTTAAATCAGGTAATAAATTATAAAAATGCAAGAAATCGGCGCCTATTATTACTTTGGAAACATTCGCTATAATGAATCTCCATGAAAAAATCTCGACGAAGTCCAAGATTTAAGTTTAAATGTTTTTTTCCGAATGTGTCTATTTCTGCACCATTTGCCGCGTATAACTTACACGTATTGTCTTTGGTTTCATTTATCGAAGTACGTGGAATCACTGAGACGTCTGCACCAGTGTCTATCAGAAAACATGCTCCTGTTTTCCTATCATTTACCATGAGGCGCAGGTTTTTCGTCGCGTCGTCAACCGCCTCTACTTGAGATGCTTGCATTTGTTTTCGAAGACTTTCTTTTATCCGGGCCTGTCCACTTGCACGGGGATCTGCACTTCCACGATCGTTCCGCGAATTTCCAGTGGTAGTAACATAGGCCGTCATTGTTTCGGTGAGTGCTTGCCGATCGGCTTCGACTTCGGGATCTTCCGCGGAAACTTCGGTATTTTCTTCTACCGCGCATCAATTTTTCCATCTTTTTCGTTAGTTGCGCGATTCCTGCTTGATTTCTGCTACCTCGCTATTGATTGTTGTTTGAGCGGCACTTTCTATTGGTGCTGCTTCCGTAATGGCGGCCGTTTCCGGCAGACGCTCTCTCTCGAGGATCTTGTCACCCATTTCCGCTAACCTTGCGGGTGACGTATTTTCGTCTGCAATGGCCAGGATCTCTTGTGCCCTGGTTGGCATCCTTTACATCCATAAAGTTACGAGCATTTTTTCACTCACACTATCGCCTGCTAAGCGTTTCATTTCTCTCTACAGTTCGGAGGGTTTTTTGTCTCCTAATTTAATTCCCATTAATAATCGCCTTAGCCGTGGTTCGTCGGATTTAGTTAGTCTGTGTATTAATGCTTCTTTTAAATGTGTGTACGTACATTGCTAGGGGGGATGCTAAGATGTCGTATACCTCTCTTATCAGCGTGGTATCCAAATTCCTTACCACCGCTGAAACCTTTACGGCATCCGATTTAACGTTGTACGCCGCGAATTCCTTTTCAAACATTACGAACCATAAATTTGGTTCCTTTTTCCAAAAAGCTGGAAGCGTTACATTTCTAAACTCACTAGCGATGACTTCCTTTGTGTAGGTATCGGCACGGGTCACGTCGGCTTCGCTGGTTGGTTGCGCTATTGTTTTTTCTTTTTATTATTTTTTTTTCTATTTTAGTTTTTGTATTATATTTTTATCTTTTTTACGCGGACGTTCCCGGGTTTCGGCACCAATTTACTGTAGAGGGTTTCTCTAGAGTAAAGATAATATTAGACTGAATTTTGTATTAAGATTTTTATTTAACGGATGCGATTTGCTTTTCTTAGTTGTACACTTCTCAACATCTACGCACAGACTGTACTAGTCTGGTGACCACTACTTGTTAGCGTGGTTCCCTAGCCTTCTAGTAACTTTAGAGGGCGCGATCTTCGGTCGTACCGCCACAGTCGTCTCGCCGGTCACTCTATCTATCGGCATACAGCTAGCGACGATCGTATATCTCCTCCATCGGGCTACCACTAACAATAAACTGATACCTTCTCCAACGATTTACGGCATCAGGACCGTATTCGCGTGATCAAGAATCTAACCCACGGCCATACACTCGTGCAAAGGAAATTTTTATATAGTATCATAAATTAATTTGAGTGGATTTCGAAGAGTAGAATAATTAATAACGGTTCGTAATGGCATTGAAAAAACAGCTCGAACAGCTCGAACAAAAACGGCTAGTTTTAGAATCGGGTTTAACACACGTCGAAAATCTAATCCAAGAAGGAAATCTAAGTAAGCCAGAAACAAGAAGGCGCTACGAACGACTTGCTCAGCTAGTAGAGAAATACGAAACCTTGTATGAAAAGTGAGCTACTGCTATCAACGAAGCAGGAGGAGTCGATAGTTTAAATCTAATCATAGAGAGATATTTCGCGATCGGAGACAAACTTCATTCAAACGATACTGCAACAGTTAACAACCCGAATAACGCTGACAAAAACAACGATATCACGAAAACACGCGATCAACAAATACCATTACGGCGTCTTGAGATCCCGCGATTCGACGGGAATATAGGGAAATGGATCCTATTTAAATCTAGCTTTTTAACCCTCGTAGACACGCGTAGTGATATATCGGACTTAGAAAAACACGCATACCTTCGCGACTCCCTTCGCGGCGAGGCCCTTCATACGATCGAACATTACCAATTAACTGGGGAAAAATATAAGGACGCGTAGGGAGCCTTACTGAAGGCGTTCGATGTACCACGTATACTATTAGCTCGGGTAAACGACGCGTTAATCGACATACCTTGACCGAAGGCCGGATCAGCGAAGGACGTAACTGCATTCTTGAACGAACTGCGTTCTCATATCTCCACACTTGAGATATTTAATGTAAGTTCGGTGGCTTGGCCAGTACGCCTCGCTGAACGCGCGTTACCCCCCCGAAATGCTACAAGAATGGAATAAACAGATAGATTCCGACGAATATCCGACTATCGGGCAATTTTTTAATTTTTTAACCCGATATGCGCGTGCGTGTGCTCTGCTGAAAACGTCATCAACATCCGCGAACCTCGAGCCCCGCGCGAAACGTAGATGTCCCGAGAAGATGATTTTACGACCACGAAAACGACAGGACACACGTCCGACACGCACGTTCCTTACTCGTACCATGACGAGATGTATTCTTTGTAGACGAGCTGACCACCCTTTATATCGCTGCCCTCAATACAATAACATGACGGAACAAAATAGATTGACAGTGGTCAAACGTCATAGATTATGTCAAAATTGCTTACGGACGCATCAAGGTCCACGCAACGCTTCACATTGCCAAATCTGTAAACGACCTCATCATACATCACTACATAGTAATACTAGCCAATAGAAGGCCGCAATACAGGAGACCACAACCTCCACGAAGCAGGAGACCGCGTCAACATCCCAAACTGAACCCATCTCTACGTGACTAACTCCGATCTTTAATAGCAACGCGCGCGGTGTATCGAATCAACTCCTTATGAGCGCGATGTGCCGCGTAAGAAAGGAAGACGGAACTTCCAGACTATGTCGGGCGCTACTAGATACGTGTGCCGCCGCACACTTTATCACCGAGAAGGTCGCGAGAGACCTACGTTTGCCGATCAAACCATATTCGATCCCTATTCACGCTATCAACGACACCACAACTCAAACGACGGGCGTTATCGAGATAAACATTCGATCATTAGATAACAAATATAGTCGAAAGCTTTCACTACTCATCATTCCAAGGATAGCTGATCAGGTACCCAGCGAAATCTTCCCGCGAGAACTCATTAAAATCCCGTCCGATCGAAAACTGACAGATCCTTAGTTCATTTACCACGACCGGTCGATATCTTGATAGGCTCTGGAGCAACACTAGCGCTCATGACAATAGGACAAGTTTCTTTATCACCAGGATGCGGCGATCTAATACTCCAGAAAACACAATTAGGTTGGGTAATCGCCGGAGGAATCAAATCTAACGATCATAAGAGAAATCATGCGTTTTTTGCGACAACCGAATTGAAGGAAAAATTAGAAAAATTTTGGTTATGGGAGGAAGCGAATATAACGCGATCGGAGTCGGAAAACGAAATAGACTGCGAAAATCATTATGTCCAAAACACCAAGCGCGATGAATCAGGGCGATATATTGTGCGTTTACCTTTTCGCGAACCCCCCCGAAGGACCCCACACGACCCCCCCCCCCCACCACCCCACCTCCACGACCAATCCCCCCGCCCTTCCGCAAGAGCGACCCCCCACGCGCATAACCCCCCCCACCGACACCCACACCACCACCCCCCGCCACCACCCCACCCCCACACCCCGAACCCCCCACACAAATATCGACCCCCCCCCCCAAACCGCACCAAAAAAAAAAAACACAACACTATCTCACGCAACACTAACCAAAATATATCGCGGTCCCTTCGCGAAGAAGGACACGATTACAGCCACCTACGCGATATAGTCAGTCAGTTCCATAATCTCCGAAAGAATTTGTACGCGAATACTGAACTTCGGAAGAAATATGAACAGATTACACATAAATACAACGATTTAGGACATATGTCGATCGTCAAAAACGAACCTATAGGAATTTGCTATCTTCCCCACCACGCGGTCATTAAATCATCTAGCGTGACAACAAAGGTACGGGTCGTATTCGACGTCTCCGCAAAAAATGATAAGAGACTTTCTCTCAACGACACCTTATTAGTCGGACCTACAATACAAGACACGTTAGTAGAACACTTGTTACGATTCCGGACATATCGGTACGTATTAACAGCGGATATCGAGAAAATGTATCGGCAAATATAGATTCATCCAGACGATCGCCAATATCAACGGATATTTTGGTGGCATAACGAACAGATTCGCACGTTCGAACTTAATACGGTGACATTCGGAATAGCGTTAGCACCGTTTCTTGCCATACGAACCATCAAACAACTCGCGAAGGATAAAGGTGCTAATTATCCACTCGGAGCCGAAATACTTAACCGCGATCTATACGTGCACGACCTCTTTACGGGAACTGATAATGTCGAAACCCTCGGAAAGATACGCGATCAAACTATTGAAATATTGAAACGAGGCGGTTTTAATATACGACAATGGGCGTCTAACTTCCGACCGGTACTCGAAAATTTAGACATAAAAAAAACATCGATGTCGAGCTCTGCTCTGGGGAAAATCCTATTTTAAAGACACTCGGTATTTCATGGAACGCACATCATGATTGTTTAATCTACTCCGTCGCGCCAGTAGATATTCGCGAAAGAATTACCAAACGACGAATTTTATCCGAAGTCGCAAAGATCTTTGATCCACTCGGACTTCTAGGACCCGTCATTCTAACAGCTAAAATCTTCATCCAAGACTGCTGGAAAACACACGTCGACTAGGATGAATCGGTACCCAATACGTTACATACCTCGTGGATAACGTTCGCAGAACAATGGACATTAATTGACAGTTTAACGATAGAAAGACGCATTACACTCGACGAGCTGATTGACGTGCAAGTGCATGGTTTTTTGCGACGCAAGTCAATCTGGTTACGGCGGCTACTTATATGTAAGATCGCGAGATGAATTCGGTAACTCATATGTACGTCTACTTTGCGCGAAAGGTCGTGTGGCTCCCCTTAAGGATACCACTATACCACGTTTAGAGTTATGCGGAGCATTAACACTCGCGCGATTATATAGAGAAGTCCGAACTGCCGGCCGATTGAAACCCGACAAGATAACCTCTTGGTACGATTCGATGATTGTACTAGGTTAGCCGGAAAGGATACTCCAGTACGTTAACAATATACTCGGCAAATCGCGTGCGCGAAATACAAGAAATCTGTGTAGGTATCACATGACAACATGTGCGATCCGGAGACAACCCAGCGGACGCTTTATCGAGGAGAATGCTTCCGCGCGATTTCCTAAAAGAACGATGCATGGAAAGGGAATTTTTTCTAATTGCCGGACGTAAAGAGATTATCGGTATTAACGACGTGAATTGAATCAAGAAGCATATTTCCGCGATTCTCTAGTTACATGCGATTACTAAAAATTGTAACTCGATGATAACGATGATAACGATGGCTTAAAACTAATTCATATAAGGGAGAATTGTCTACCGCAGAAATAACAGAAACGGAACGACGCGTTTTTAAAATCGTGCAAGACTTACAATGTCACGCCGAAAGAGAAAGGTGAAAACAGCGGGGGAGTCAAGAGCGCAAGGCTCGCTGCGTTAAATCCGATTCTTGACGAAGAAGGTTCAATTTTAGTGGGGGGTCGAGTACGGAACGCAAATTTAAGTTTCCACGAGAAATGTCCGATATTATTGCCCTCACATAACCACGTCACTGATCTCATCCGAAGGCTCCATGAACAAAACTTTCACGCCGGTATACAGACTACCCTCTATGCCCTTCAACAACGTTTTTGACTCCTCAACGGTAAGAATCAAGTGCGAAGAATCGTACGTCATTGCGTACATTGCATTCGATTCCGTGCATCCGGCATCTAATATAAAATGGGGAATTCACCAAGCTCGCGAGTGCAGGAAGCCACTGCGTTTTCCCACGTCGGAGCAGATTTCTTCGGTCCAATCTACGCGAAAGAAAAGAAGTACCGCAATAAAGGTCGCGTTAAAATATACGGGTGCATCTTCCTCTGCATGACTATCCAGACTGTACACATCGAATTAGTCAGCGATCTGACTACAGATGCCTTTTTAGCCGCTTTCCGGCGGTTTGTAAGTCGAAAACTATTCCAACTCATGTTTATTCTGATAACGGAACCAACTTCGTCGGGGCTAATAACCAGTTAAAGAAACTGTATGCCTTGCTCGAGTCGGACGAGTATAAGGCGAAGATCCATGATTTCTGGACACAGAACTTTTCCGCCACAAAACGACACCCGCACACGACGGGTGACTATAGTCACTCGTCACACGATGCCACCTATACACGACGGGTGATTATAGTCACCCGCTCCAAAAATGGAACCAAATGTTAAGATAAATGGTATCGCTTCGTGTATTATTAATTGTATTGTTGAATTAAAAGATCTCTGAAAAACAGTTCAGTTGAAGCTATGGAAATTGCCGAGGAACCTTCGGTTTGGAAAATCAAGGCAAAGAAACGGAAAGAATTGAGCGATGAAGAGCTCAATTGTGAAGTCCAAGTGCCAAAAAAACCAATGAAAAAATACCAAGAAAACGAGATGGAGAAAAAGTTAAAGCCTTCAAAAGATTTTGAACGAAATCTAAAACACATTGAAGTCGATGAAATTGTCATTGACGATCTTATGGAAATTAAAAATAATGTTCTCTGCTATGCTCCAAACAATCTTGGAGCTAAAAGATGAAAACGAGAGCATAAAGAAAGCCAAACCTACAGAGGGATCAATTGACGACAAACTACAAAAAATTGGAACAGGCTATTCTCGTAGCAACTAACAGCATTAACGAAATGAAAAAGAATAACACGACACAGACAAAAACAATAACCTATGCAGACCGTCTGAAAATTTCTGCGGTAGCAAAGGAAGCAAGTAAGACTATAAGCACAACAAGACACGTTGTCGCTATTTATCCGACTACGGAAAGTAAGATCACGACTAGTGAAGAAACAAAGAAAACAGTAATGGCTAATATGGCACCTGCCAAAGAGAAGCTAAAGATCTGTAACGTAAAGAAAATTTCTAGAAATGGAATTCTGGTTGAAACTAAGACCAAAGAAGACTTAGATCGAGTGATTAATGCAGAGAAAATGGCAGCAGGTAGGCCTACGAACCGGGGTACCAGCAAAAAAAGAGGCCAATGCTAATAGTACAGAGCGTACCGAAAGAAATGACAAACAAGGAATATCTAGAAGCACTACGGCAACAAAATCTGGAGGAATATTCCAAAGGCAAATTTGCAGAAGAGATTTCAATCTCCCACAGATCCGATTGCAAAACCCAGATAATGTAAATATAATCCTCGAGGTATCGCCAAATAATAAACAGTAGACTAAAAATAATACATAAAACGGAATATAAAAGACTAAGAAACCAATATATAAAGAACATTGCGAAAGCAAAACAAGAAAGTTGGGAGAGGTTTGTCACTGATATTGGTAATAAGGAACCATGGAGTATTGTGTATAAAATTCAAAGAAACAAAATCCGTGTTGAAAATGTCATTGAAACAATTAATCAAAGTGGCAGACAATCATTAAATTTTAATGACACAATAGAAACACTGCTTAATAACATGATTCCTGATGATAATGTGGACAATGAGACAGAGTGGCACATTATTACTAGAAGTGACACACTTCTAGCACCAAGCACACAGGATGCACCGCTATTCAGTGTTTCTGAAATACAGAATGTTATCAAAAAACTAGGCAATAGAAAGGCTCCTGGAAACGATCTAATTGAATCAGAAATGATAAAGAAAGCTATGCCTGTACTGTCCAATAAATTACGAGATCTCTTTAACGAATCCCTAATTCAGGGGACTTTCCCAAATCAATGGAAAATAGCGGAAATTAGGATACTGAGAAAAAGCATGGACAAGCCAGCAACTGATTTAAAGTCTTACAGACCTATTTCCTTACTTCCAATACTTGGGAAAGTTCTGGAAAAACTTATTGCCGGAAGACTCCAGACAATATCACATACAAACCCTTTGGCATCGACTAGACAGTACGGTTTCAGGCCAGGCAGATCAACAGAAGATGCAATAGTAAAATTAAGAAACATTGTGCATCAAACAAGCGACAAGTATGCTATCGGCCTTATGTTCGACATTTCTGGTGCATTTGATGGTGTATGGTGGCCTAGTGTACTCAGCAATCTTAAGCGCAGAGATTGCCCCAGAAACGTATATAACCTGATTGCGAGCTATCTTTCAAATAGAATAGCAAGAATTACAACTAATACTACCCAGATATCTAAAGTTGTAAGCAAAGGCTGCCCACAGGGATCCGTATTAGGACCTTTAATGTGGAACATCATCCTTGATGATGTTCTAGAAGAAATCTCTAATACGGGAAACGAAACAATTGCATATGCTGACGATATTGCTATAATAGTGAAAGGTAATAGCAGAAAAGCTCTTGAGCTTAAGGCAAATGAGGTTACTTTAATCTTGAATAGCTGGTGTACAAGACAGAAACTAGTACTATCAGTGACAAAATCTCACATGATTCTTCTTAAAGGTTTCTTAGATATAAGAAGACCACCAACCGTCAAACTTGGAAGTAGATCACTAAGAATGGTTTCAGAATCACGATATTTAGGAGTTACATATGGAACAAGAATGAACATAGCCCCACATATTAACTACATTCATAACAAGAGTAAGACCATTTTCAGCCAATTTGCCAGAATTGCGAAAAGCACATGGGGTTTAAACAACTCTATCATGGAATCGTTGTATAAGGGAGTTTTTATACCTATTATCTCCTATGCTGCAGCTGGCTGGGCTGACAAACTTAATACACATCACCACAGGAAACTAAATCAAGCACAACGATATGCTTTAATTGGGGTTACTAAAGCATATAGAACAGTATCAACGGATGCTCTTTGTGTGATAGCAGGAGCAACTCCCATAGGACTTCAACTAACTGAAAAGGTAAGTCTTTATTATCAACGGAAGAACTTGTCTTTTCAGCACTTCTCAAAAAGATTCGAAGCACTGGAGACTGTAAATAGAAGTGAAACTAAGTTAAGACTCCTTGAGATTAAAAAAGAAACAATAAGAATATGGCAACAGAACTGGAATAATAGCCAGAAAGGAATGCTGACATTCCAGTTCTATGAAAATATAGAAAACAGGTTAAATGCAAAATGGATAAAACATAACCATTTCATAGTTCAACTCCTCACAGGACACGGTAATATTAAACAGAAACTCAAGAGTCTTAAATTAGCAGACACTGATATTTGCAGCTGTGGTGAAGTCGAATCAGTCCGACATATCATCTTTGACTGTATGCTCCTAAATGACTCAAGGCTTAGTCTAAAACAGGCAATATTAGATAAATACCATATTTGGCCATGTGATTACAAGTGCTTAGTAACTAAAGAAATTTTTGGCATTTTTAATGAATTTTCAGTTACAGTACTTAAGAACAAGGACCTAAACATAAGAAGGTAAGCGTTCTTAATCCCTGCAGAAGAAGCTGTAGACGTATTCGCTGGCACCAATTGGTGTACCGATACAGCTGGGTTGCAAAATTACCCAAATACTAGCAATAACATCTGATGCTAGCCTGCATGAGACCGAGCAATTGCTGGTGACCCCGCCTCCTCGTGGCCCCTGCTGGACAACGTTTTGCTGGTAAATCTTAATGATTTGCCAGCAAAACGGCTAAGTGGGTCACTTCCCAGCTTTGGGACGGTCTACCTCTCTGATGATCCAGAAATGGTGAAGAGGGGGTTTTTCCAAGCCCAATGATCATAACATCTACAGTCATTGTTCTCTTCGCAATTGTTTTACGCATTCAACATCACGTGTAATAGGCAATTAGCCTGAGACACAGCTGGGCGAGCTCTTGCTCGACGTATGCTCAGAATTAACTAGATGGTCTTGGGGCTTTCTTCTTCCGCATAGAAGACGCGGCCCTCAGTAGCTCCGCCTCCGTAAACTCTGGCGCTTCGAAGCTGACAGACGTAGCGAGGCCAATCTCTCTCTTTGGCTGTGAGGGGAATAGGGTATGGACGATGTTCTCCAGGGTCCTTGCGTCACAGGGGGCTTCCATGTGAGAAAGTCCCCAGCTTGCGAGTGACGATCTGGTACCCTAGTCCCTACGGATTCTGGTCAATGTCTAGGCTCAGCTCCTTCCAGCACCGTCGTTGACTGACCTTGATGGTCCTCTTCAGTAGTTTTTTGGCCGCTTGATGTTCTGCGGCCAAGGGGGCAACGTCGAGATCGCGTCTCTTCGCCCGTTGTGCAAACCGGCGAAGCCTTAAGCACTTCTTGCGGAGATCCGCGATCTCGTTCGTCCACCGGTATGCAAGAAGTCTCTGCCGTTTCGTGCTCTTCTTTGGCAGTGCTGTAGTGCAAGCCTTTTGGATGAGTTGCATAGTTGCCGTAGTCGTCATTCTGGCTTGTGCAGTCCGCGATAGACTCACGGGTGTAGTTCGAAGAGATCTCATGCCTTTATCTATGGCTGAAGACAGCCTCTCTCGGTCCATTTTTGCAATGTTTCACCGGCGTGGTCGCGCTGCGCTTGTCGCGGCTGGCCTCCTGTCGTGTACATCGAATAGGATGTACTGGTGATCGCTCCCGGTATAGTCTTCGATCACCCGCTAGCCAGCGACTCTTGCCGCAAGGTGTTCATTGGCTAGAGAGACGTCCAGGATCGTCTTCCTGTAGCCAGGCCTTCGGAAGGTTGACGTCGAACCTGTATTGAGCACCACAAGCTCCAGTCTCGACGTTACCTCCATGATTCTTCTTCCTCTGGAGTCAGGCCTAGCCTCCCCCCTTTCGAGAGCTTTGGCATTGAAGTCTCCAGCCATGATGAGATCCCCTTGCATTTCCCGCAGTGCATCTTCTAGATCATCAAGTTTGATCTGGAAGTCTTCGATCGGGTCGTTTGGGGTGAGATATACGCTGACGTAAGTCACCGAGTTGTGTCTCACCCAAACGTAACCGCGTCCGGATCCCTGTTCCGACACGTGTATCTGTCGGGGATCTGGGATCCAGATGACCGCGGTGCCAAATTCGTCGGCGTACCATCCAGCTCCAGCCCTGTCCTTAAAATGTTCGCTGATAAGGACAATATCAGCTTTTTTCTTAGAGCAGAGCTGGGTTAGAAGGTGGTGAGCCGTCTTGCTCCTATTGAGGTTACCCTGCAGTACTCTTTTCCTTTTTTGTTAACTCTTGCAAGGGCCTTCCGGAAAGGCTGTACATGCCCTTGACCCGGTCAAGTGCTTTTTAGGGTCCCCATTTTTTTTTGGAGCACAGGAAGCAAGTGGGCTCGCCGACTTTACAGTCTTTGAGCTTGTGCTCCGTGCCCCCGCAGAAATAGCAGAGCTTACTGCGGTCGGGACCCTTGCAAGATGTGCTATGATGGCCATAGTCGAGGCAGCGGTAACATCGCCTTACCTCAGCTCCTCGCCTGACATTGCAGCTGACGAAGCCAACCAGCAATCGGCCGGCCTTTAGTAGCTTCGCAGCTGCATCTTCCTCTATTTTGACGAGGGCCAGGCGTTGCTGTCTCACGTAGGGATTCGTCAGTCTGACCTCCATTTTCCCCGAGTAATCTGGCAGGGTCCCGTTTAGGGCTTCTTTGACGTCAGCTATTGATGTGCAGCAGCCGCAGTCTCTAATCTCCAGCGTGGCTCTGGGGACCAGTTCTGTGATGCTGCTCGTGTTGCCTACTTCATTTTTTCAAGGTTTCTGCAAATGAAGCCCTGATCTCAGAAGTAGTCTTTTTGAGCTCTGGAGAACCCCTCCCGTTCTGGTCTGCCGGACCGATCCTCACATCTACCCCGGCGGCGCTGGTGTTGATGCGCTGGTGGATAGATCCGACTACGTCTGAGTAGGTTTTACCCTGCGCAGGTTTCAGGAGTATCGCGTCTGGTTTTATCCTCTTCCTCAGCCTGCCCTTCGATTTGTTCGACTTCTTTTTCTCCTGCGATGGGGGTGTCGTTACCTTCTTCGCGGATTTATCCCCGTGCCAACATCTGGCACAGAGTTAGCCCGTAGCCGCTGAGAGACTCACGCTGGGATCCATGCTCCCTCATTGACCCTTGCTCGAAATTTATGCATAAATTCGAGGCTGTCGATGATCTCCTCCAGTTTCGGGAGCCCTTGCTTGATGGCATTATTCACGTTTGGCTGTCTCGTCACAGCCGCCCTCATATTAGCAAGGGAGGGATCTCGCCTACTGCGAGTTTCTCTCTCTCTCTCTTTCCATCCTGTGGTGTCTCCTTCGCAAGCTGCGAATCTCCACCTTTGTTGCTTTGCTCAGCGATCTTTCTTCCATCTTTTTCAATTTTTTTATTTTGATTTTGATTTGGTTTTTGTTTCTCCATAAATTATATTATTACTCCAGAGTGTCAGGCCGTCTCCGAACGCGGTGTCTCAAGAAGTGGGGGGGTGATCACCCTCGCAACTACCCCCGTTGTTAAGCGAATTGATCATCCGCTCTTGCCGTTCTCCTACTTCCTTCATCGACATCCTGACACTCCCGTGGGTCCGACGCGTTGACGCCGGGAGTTTCTACGCTGGAACTGCGCTATACGAATCATCCAGCACATCCCTTTTCAGGTAGCGCTCAACGTACCCGCTGGTCCTCTCGTGTACCCTGCCGTAAACCTGCCTAGGAGCCTTTACAGGGTGCTGACATCCGGGCCAGATGAGCCCTGGTTTTTTTGGGAGTTTTTACTCCTCCTCTCCCCACGTATTTGAGATTTTTCCTTGTCTATCCCCAGACAAATTCTGTAATAGTTTTCAAAACGTTTGATTTCAGCTGAGTCATTAGATTCAAATTCAGTGTTTGTTTGTTATATTTACAGTTTCTTTTAGATAAACATTATTTAACTGTAAGCTTTGTTCTTCATCTATTTATGTATTTACTTGTGATATGTTCTCTGTGAGGTTAACCATGTTTACCTTTGTTTGATGTTTTTCTCATTCACATAGTTTTAAGGTATTTATAATCTCTTTTGTGTAAATTTAACTGTTGGTCGTTAACTGTTATTTCCAAAATTCTATCCATCAGGTGTAGTTATTGAAATTATGCATATAATATCTGATTTTTTCTATCTGCTTTTTGGTTTCAAATATTTTGTAAAATATTTGTTGAAGATATTGTATTATAATGAGTTTTTCATTTGGCTAGAATCTTTAATACGTTATCTTTTCAAATAAAGACAAAGCGTTACTCACTTTGCAATCCTTTCCTCCTCCTCAGCATTAATTTTGTATGGGGATGATGTTCACTTTTTTCACCTTTTTCACATTTCACATTTCTTTTTACGCGCCTATACATGTTTCTTTTGGCAGCAAGTTACGTGATAGTTCTCGAATAACTTTGACGAAGAATACGAAGTTTTCGACTCGACGACACACAGGACTTTAAGCAAATTCTAATATTATTATATTTTTTATTAATCTTCTTACGTGACAATATGTTTTAGAGGAATTTTTTAAATAAAGCTAGTGTTATCTTCAACTTACTTTGTTTTACAGCTGTATGTAAATTTTTTTATTATAATTATCAGTTAGCATTAGGAACTCGATAGTTTATTGCCGCAAATACCAAATTCCGCCAGTGGTCCCGTCCCAGAGCGCGATCCATCTATTCGCAGTCTTCATATCCTATTTCCTTAAGACCTCTCCTAATAATATCCTAATATTATCCTCTCATTTCCACGCTTATTTGTAGCCTCAGATCTTTGAAATTATCTATTATTATTTTCACGTTATTATTAATTGATTCTTTGTTGTCTCTTAACAAAGAATACATTAACAGCAGATGACAAACTTCATTCAAAAGCAAGTAAATTACTGCAACATTTAAATTTTCCTTATTCATAGAATAGATTCGATTAATTAAGAATTAAATACGTCTATTGAATTTAATTTTTTTATTTTTATAAGAAAATATCCAAAGACATGTATTAAACCAGACATATAAGAAAATTATATTATTTATTATAATATTTACGTAATAAGGAAAATTATGGTAATTTTTCGATCAAATAAAAACATTTTTAACAAGCTAAATGCACAGCGTAAATCGGAGAAGTTTACAACTGGGCTCAAATTTGAGACTCGTAGTGTACACAGTTTAATAAGCTGAGAGAGGCGATACGATTCAATGCATTTTTTAGATTTTTCGTTGTTCAGATCTTTATTTAGACGAAAGTATTTAGAAAGATAAGTTTGTGGTCCAAAGAATAAAGACGAGATATGTTATAAAGAATAAGGGTCTCGCAATGTAGCAGGCTATGGAGTTGAAAGAACATTTCTAGAAAATATCTCTATTAGATCGTCATTGCATTTTACCATAACCTTTGTTCAGTCCAGCAGTATTTTCCATATGTTTTTCGTAACGTCTTTATTTCGTTTATCTTAAAATGTTTTTTAGCAGCGCAAGAATGTAGATGTTAACGGGAAATTGAAAACCATACTAACAAAAAGAATTTTATATCTGAGTTTCAAAAAAAAAGGATTATTTATATTTACTTTGTTTTCGACGAATTATATTTCATAAGATAAGCATCCTACGATTTCGGTGTTTATTTAGAATAACTATCGCATTCAGCATTCCATTTTTATTGCTTGAATTTAAAAAAGTGTACTTTTTATTAGATACTCAACACAGAGACCATACCGATGACATTTATTATATATGCTAATAATATTATAACAAATAAATCCTCCAAATATCGTACTCTTGAAACTGTGCATTCGTCTCATTCTCTCGAAACTTAGATTTTTTAAGGTTTCACTTTCGAACACGTGAGATTGGCGCACAGGTTTTTTTTTTTATACATCGGTCTTTTTTTTTGTATTGGTATCCCAGCTCTCCTCCAAAATTTGCACACTTCTTTTACAACTACTAAGTAACTGGCTGCAAGTGTTTTTTTTGTTGTCTGGTATGATAATAGAATAATTTCAGAACTTGATTATTGGTTGATAATTTGTGACCGCTAATCGTGTCACTCGTTTCACTCAAAAGAAACATTTTATCACATAGAGTCACTGATTGATTCATTTTTACTAAATTAATTAAATTAATAAATTCATTAAGTTAATTAATTTCAAGTTATAAAAGGATTTATTTATTTAAATTATAATTCTGTAGGCTAAGCGTAACTGATAAAGGTTAGAGTCGTATAATTTGTCGATTTAATAAATTTTATAATTGAATCCAAAACTTTTTAATACGTACAAATATATTAAAATAAAATCACTAAATAATTTAATTCGATACAAGTTATAATTAATAGGGAAACTACTCGAAAGTTGCTTATTCTTTTTCATTGAAACACATGTTTACGAACGCTGAAAGCAATGACACAATAACCTTTAACTATAACTTTGATCTATTGATAATAGATGGCGCAATATTAGGGCTCCATATTAAAGTTGGTAAAGGAATATTGTTCAGGATTGACATATATCCTCCCCGAAGGTCTACCACCTTGCCGTGGTGGGGAGGCTTAGGTGTTCCCATGGCCTTTGTGAGGGATAACTCTTTTCACACTGGTGGGGAACATTGACTAAGAGTAGACCAAGGTAGCGGTCATCATTGTCCTGTGGTCCTGACAGGACAATGCTCTGGCTCAAGGTTCCGCCCTTGCCTTCGCCAGGCATGCCTAACACTTACCCTTTGCTGAGTGTAGCATGATCCTAAATCCCTTTTTCCACTCCCCGTAATAGCTCAACCCCTCCTCTCCTTTTCTCAACTCTGGAGCTTGCCTCCAACCAATAATCAGATATGGAAATGGAAGTTAAAACTATGAATTCAAAACGGAGCGGGAGGGATACCCGATCCACGGCGGCTTTAGGGGGTGGTCTGACAGGCTCCCGGTCGTCGACAGCCAGCGACTGTCATGAGTTTGAGGCAGGCAACCCGGCCTCAACTCTGGAAAAGGCGACGGGAAGGCCTCTGCAGGTGAGCAACCTGGCCTGCAGTGGCAGTTATGCGACAGGAAGTTTGACTGGTGATAATGGCTCAGAAATCGAAGAGTGGCAGAAGGCTGCTCAAGCCATCAAAAAACTCGGTCTTAGTGGAGCAATCACAATAACCTCCACTCAAGGCCAAAAAAAGAAGACGGCAGACTACTGCGTCTGACGAAGAGGAGGATCTAATGGCGGGATCCTCCAAATCCAAAGAACTGTGCTCGAAGACGTCGGTTCGTCTGCTGGAACCGGGTCGGCTGGCGAAAAAGGCCAGAAATCTGATCTCCGCCGCAGATGAGGAAAGAAGAAGATCAAAAAATATGAAGGGAGAGGTTTCTGGGCGCATGAAGGGTAGCCTCATGGGTGCCTTGAGCCTGGTTGCAGAGATGGAGAGGCGCCTTATCCAGGGGGATGAGACCCTCTCCGAGAGTGAGGCGATCAAATCATTAAGAAGAGAGCTGAAGGAGCTTGAAGCCTGCCATGAAGCAGCTCTCAAAAAAATCAAGACGTTAGAGCGGAGCCAGAGGGCAAAAAAATATACTTTGCCCCCCTCCTCTGATAACAGCATCAGCGACAAAGTCCTTGCGGAGGTGCGAGCTTTTGCCAAATCGGTGGCAGAGCTGCAGCGATCGAAGAGGGAGGTGTCGGCTCCGGCTGCGGCTGTATCTGCGGCTCCGGCCGCAATAAAATTTAATTTCGGATCCAAGACGGGCGGTGCATCCGGGTTGGGAGCGGGAGTTGCTCCACGCCCGGTACTTTTCACACCACAGACAAGTGGGGTATCATGCCCGACCGATGGTACTCAACGAATTAAGCCTGGGGTTGCGCCGGAACCAGCGTCTAAAAAGAACGAGAGTTTCGCGGTAGTACTGGGCAAGAAGAAGCGCAGGGCTATGGCAAAACTTGCCAAACCTGCGCCTTGCCAGGGTACTGTCCCCACCGTTCGAGAAGCTCCTTCAAAAGGGAGGAAAAACATTAAGGGAGTTAAAAATGCTCCTATTAAAACCAACAACAAGAAGAAACGTGACAGGGGGAGTGGAGCGATCCGCGGCTATCTCCCTCACGTGCCCGGGGGAGTTATCATACCGGGACGCCGTACTCCGAGCAACGGAGAAGATCAATCTTAAGGAGCTCGGGGTTACGGACATGCGATATAGGAGAGGCCTAACAGGCTCCTTAATATGGCAGGTCCGAGGAGCTAATGCAGATAAGAAGGCTGACAGTGTCGCTGAGGCTCTTAAGGGAATCCTCCCGGAGGCCAAAGTAACAAGACCTCAGTGAATGATCGACGTGCGGCTCATTGGTCTAGATGTCGCCGCAACAAGCACGTCGATTAGGTGCTCTCTAATGGAGACCAAATCGGGCATAGACCCAAACTCCATTAAAGTCGGGGAGATCCGCGCGGGCCGTGGGAGAGCAGGGGAAGCAACAGTCTCCGTCCCTGCTGCCATGGCTCATGCAGCCCTTAAAAAAGGAAAGATAGTGGTTGGGCTCTCGACTGTACGAGTCAGAGAGTTGAAACAAAGACCACTGAAGTGTTTTAAGTGCTGGGCCAGAGGTCACGTTGCGGCCTGCTGCCCATCAACGACTGACAGGGATGGCCTGTGTTTCATGTGCGGCAAGCTGGGGCACAAGGCCAGGGAATGTATTGAAAAGAAACCCTGTTGCCCGGTTTGCTCGTCTGCGGGGCGCCCTCTGACGAACCACCGGGCTGGATCCTGGGACTGCTCAATTGTCCTCTCCCAGGAGGGAGGGGAAGGCAGTGCCCTCTCCGGAGGTGAGGACACCTGTTATAAATAATGTGTCCAGTAATTCAACCGCAGTGTTGGAGGAGGTTGAAATGGAGGTCATCACTTCCGACACTGGTGGCATTGAAGAGGACAACGTATCCAAAGAGGATCCGGAAGGCCAAGTGACTGCAGGCGAAAACCCAGATAATAAATAATGGAACGTGGTATACAGATAAATCTGAATCATGCGCGCCAGGCACAACATCTCCTGGCGCAACGTATGATTGAGCTTAAAGCCAGCATTGCTGTTATCTCGGAGCCGTGGTGGGTTCCCGAGGGGGACGGAAGCTGGTTCCCGTCCAAGGGTGACGACCCGCTCTCCCGCAGTGCTGGATTAGCCGAAGCAGAAAAACCTGCAGCCTGGTGCGCCAGGGCTCTTATTACGTTGCGGTTAAGTAGGGGGAATCGCTGATAATATCGGTATACTTCCCCCCCAGCGAGGACATCACGCGTTTCGAAGAGCTCCTCGAAGAGCTCCGATGGCTTATGGAGGACTTCCCTGCCCTCCCGGTACTGCTGGCCGGAGACTTTAATGCTCGGTCTCCTGGCTGGGACCCAAACGGCAGGGGTAGCCACAGGGGTGCCCTACTTCATGATTGGGCCAACGGGCTGAACCTTCAGCTTGCAAACCAGGCTGGCCACCCCACGTGCGTTCGGCCATCTGGGTCGAGCGTTATTGACCTAACATGGGGCTCATAAATTGCTAGTGCCCGCCTCTCGGATTGGAGAGTTGATGAGGCTGAGTCCCTCTCAGACCACCTTTATATTAGCTTTTGCTATGGTCTGGGGACCGCAGGGCCCGGAAGCTTCCGCTCATCAGGAAGGAAACTTCCCCGCCGGGCCATTGGCACTGTGGACGGGGACAAGCTTTCCGCGGCTCTCCTGACGGGGAGCTTGGTCCTGCCTGACACTGGAGCGGGAGTGATACCAGAAGCCTTGTTGGGTGGGTCCGGGATACCCTGAGACAGGCGTGCGACACGGCCATGTCAAAATCAAGATCTGGGTCTGGCTGGAGGAAGAATGTTCCCTGGTGGTCAAGCGAGATCGCTGACCTCAGGGCATCTGCGACGGCTGCTAGGAGACGGCTGACCAGGGCACGCAGGAGAAACAATACAGCACAACTTGACCAATACTTGGAAGCTCGGCGGGCAGCCAGGGGAGCTCTTGCCAGGGCCATTAAAAAGGCCAAGAGGAGCGTATGGCAAGACTTTCTGAGCCTGCTCGAGGAAGACCCTTGGGGAAAACCATATAAAATGGTTATGGGCAAATTAAGGCCCCTTTGCCCCACCTATCACCGAGACAATGGAGAAGGCGGATCTAGAGCGGGTCTTGCAGGGGCTATTTCCAAACCAACCGGAATATGCCCCGCCGCCCGTGACTACCATCGGCGATATAAACATCTCCGAGGAAGAGGTCATTGCTGCAGCAAAAAGATTGTGGGGAGAAAGGCCTGGCCACTGACGGGGTGCCGGGCTGTGTCGTGCGGCAAGCAGCGACACTCTGTTGTCGTGGCCTTGCGAGGTGCTTCTCGGCCTGCATAAACAACAGCATATTTCCGACTAACTGGAAGAAGACAAGGCTAGTGCTGTTAAAAAAGGGAAGAGACAGGCCCCTGGATCAACCGGGTCATTCAGACCAATCTGCCTCATCAATCGAGGTAGCGAAGCTATTCGGAAGAGTTCTCGTTAACAAAATGAATAGCTTCTTGGAGCAAAACGAGGCCTTGTCCCCGGCACAATACGGGTTTCGGACGGGCCGGTCAACGATCGACGCCCTACTGTCAGTAAGGGACTTGTTGACGCGGCTCTGCGAGACCGCAAGGTGATAGTACTGGTTAGCCTCGATGTCCAAAACGCCTTCAACTCGCTGCCGTGGCCGGCAATTATTGAGGCACTGGAACGCAAGGGTCTCCCGCCACACATACTTGGCATTTTGTGGGACTACTTTCGAGACCGCAAGCTGGTTTACGGCACCAAGGGCGGTGGACTGGCGACCAAGATTGTGAGATGCGGGGTGCCACAGGGGTCGGTCCTTGGCCCTACGCTGTGGAATGTGGCCTATGACAGTGTCCTCCGTGTCCCGCTTACTAGCGGTTCCCGTGTGGTCTGTTATGCGGACGACACGGCCCTCTTGTCGGTGGGGCGGGACCTGTCATCGGCCATTGAGAACGCTGAACGGGACCTTCCGGGGCATCGTTGATGCGATCGAGGAATTGGGCCTTGTAGTTGCGGCGCATAAGTCGGAGGCTATGGCCTTCCCCGCCTCCGCCCTCCGTAGACGCAGAGGTACTGCCCCTCTCGAGATCCAAATAGGGGGATCATCTATCCCAGTGGGATCTAAAGTAAAATATCTCGGAGTATTGCTGGACTCAGACCTAACATTTAGGCCCCACTTTGAGTCCTTGATTCCAAGGATCGACAAAACCTTTCGGGCCGTCCAAAGGATCCTCCCGAATCTACACGGACCAAGGGAGAAGAAGCGGCGCCTTTAAAGTGGGGTGATCCACTCGATGCTCCTTTATGGAGCCCTAGTATGGTGGCGCACGGTGGCGGAAGACCAGAAGGTAAAGAGGGCTGTCCGGGCTGTGCAGCGCAGGATTGCTATCCAGGTGTGCTGCGCATACCGGACGGTCTCCTTCCACGCGGCCATGATGGTTGCGGGGATTATCCCCTCGACCATCTAGCTCCTCGGCTGGCGGAGTCCTATGACGTCCTTAGGAGTCTGGAGGGACCTGTCCCTCCGGGCACTAGGGCCAGGCTGGGGGCTCTTGCCAGGCGGGGTGCAATCGCAGCGTGGAGAGAGGAGGAGTTGGAACTGGCTAATTCCCCCAGTTTCCACGGGCGCACGCGTGAGGGGGGCCTTGGTCGGTAGGCTTGCTGAGTGGGTTGGGAGGCCGCACTCCGTCGAGTCGACCTTTCGGACCACTCAGCTGGTGACCGGCCATGGTTGCTTCTCAGCGTATGTTAAGAGAATAGGGAAAAGGGAAACCTCGCAGTGTTTTCACTGCGATGCACCATGCGATGACGCATACCATACACTGCTTGACTGATAGTAGGTACTAAACGCGATGACGGTACAATACTGTAAAAGATGGGTATAATACTATCAAAAAATACAATCTTTTACGTACTATCATCCATTGATTGTCCCGATGCTAAGATGATTTTTTTATATGAAAAATCGTCTTGAGATGTTCTATATATTTCCATATTCTTCGTTTAATTTATTGAATTTATTTAACTGTCTTATTGATAAGTTAGGAGTTTACCTTATTTAGCAAGTTATCCGGTCGGTAAAAGTAGATATCTGTTTCTACTTGCTCAATTACATTTTAATTAGAAAAATGAAAATTTAAATATTATAAAAATACGTATGTATTAATGTAATAACAATATAATGAAAAAGTAAATTATATTGATTATTAAAAAAATATATTTTTTCAAAATGTCACGTATCTAATCATAAATTATTTAATAATGTATATTCATTATTACATTTACATTTATAAACTAATGCATATATATTTTATATTATATATTTCTGTTCATACTTTAGATTTCTCCAGGACCTATTGACATAAATTATTTTTGATAAGAAACAATTAAAACATAAAAAGAAATTTTCATGTCCTATCTTTAAACTCTTCATTATCCGACAAAATTGACAAATAGACTAATAAACAAAATGCCTAAAAAAAATATCATTAAAATATTTAATGTAAATATTTAATAAATAAGGAAGAATCTTAACACAATACGTGCGGTAGCACCACGTTAGTGTCATATGGAAATTATTAAACAAACGTCGATGGATCGTTTCATTTAAAAAGATAAACACTAATATTTATAAGTATCCAACCAAATATAAATAAATAGATAAAAATAATTCGATTAGTTGTTTTTTGCGTCTAAAAAATAAAATATATAAAAACTTGGTATTGTAGGGAAGTTAGATAGGTAAAAAAATCAGAATATATTTGTTTTTATTCTGTTGACCGTTTCATCTTTTTGTTTGGACTTCATCAGTAACTCAATCATCAATGTTTTGACTCTACCATGTATCTCTTAAATATATATTACATAGTTTTAACACATAAATTAGATGTAGTACTATTAAATCATGATTAATTAACAAATTCGTTTAAAACGTCATAAAATTAAATTAAAATTAATATCAAATTAAAGGGGTTTTTTTTTTAAGTTTTTAGATAAAAATAATTATAATAAAAAAATAACAGTTTCAAAAAAATATGAGGAACAAGATTGATAAAATTAATGATTTTCGTCAAGCATTTTTCGAAAATGATCTGGGATATATGTCAAGCTTCTATAAAAGCAAAAAAAGCAGAAATCAACCGATTTAAAGAAAGAGCACATATTGCAAAATATGCAAGTAAAATGTGTACCGAATTAGTCAGCATGTAGGATTTATGCAAATACGGTGAATCTCAACGAAAGAAATTAACTGAATTTTATTCTCATACATACTCAAAAAATTAATTAAATGTTCACGAGTTTGAGGTTGATAAAGTTCGTAAGCATTATTAGACGAATAAAGTTATTTTTAACTTATTGGAAGAGAGAAAAAGCTCTGGACAAAAATGATAAAATAAGAACATCGTGCTAATAACACAGATCGATTGAAAAATCGAAGAGGACAACTGCTAGCGGAAGAAAAAGAACATAAACTTATACAAAGAAAATAACCTAAAATTGAAAGTCAGTAGCATAATTTGGTTGAAGAATATGAAACGTGCCACGGGGAAACATTCTGTTTCCTAATAAAAAAATTGATATTTATGAGGAGATAATTCGGATTTACGACGAAAATCAAAATTATATTTTAGAACGTTGTAAAGAGTTCGAATCTTATTTAGACATTAACAAAACGATTAAGATTTGTCGAAAACTATGTCATGAAGATTGCCAAGTGGACGATGACGATGAGATCCAAGACGCTGCAATGAGATTTCCAGTAGCTAATCCATTCCAAGCACTATATGATAACTCAAATTCTGAGGTTAACAATGATTTATGCTTAACAACGCTAAATAAACTTGGTGCCATTGCTAAACGGAAGAAAGATCTTATGTCTAATGAAACATATTTTGACCTTATGGAAATAGCTAAAAAAAAAAACAGAAGGAACTTTTAATGCATGTCATTCATCATCTTTAGTTAGAGAACTATTCCCTCTCTATTACAAATATTTTTAGCGGGCCTTGCCGGATGCGGTAACACGTTTGTGATTAGATTATTAATGGAAATTTATAATAGATATTCTAATAACGATGAATTCTGCAACTCTTATATCACTTGCGCTTCAACTGGTAAAACGCATAAAAATGAAATTAGTATGATTGGAGCCGAATTGTTGTCTCAAATCAATTCAAGATTACAGCAAATCACAGGTAATTACAACAGGGAACAACAAGTAATTACAACAACCAGTGAAATCAATTCGTACAGCGATACAAAATTTCGTTGAGATAAACGATCAACTAAAGGACTTATATGCCTTGATCAAATGTGATTAATTCAAAATGGATACAACCTTTAAATTTTTTAATCATTATTTCAAATCAGTCGTAGAAGAAGTTCTTTTCAATTACAATGAATTGACAACAAACTCAATTAAAATTGACGTGATACTGAATTCGCTAGCTTTATGTTCGATCTCATCAGATCCCAACGATGTTAGAGCACTAACTTCTTCTCAGTTTTTAACTTTTAGTTAGAAGACCACGAATCGATTATCATCCTAGATACTTATTAACAAAGTGCGGCAAGAAATTTGGCCAAAATGGCATATCGAATATCTTCGCGAGCTACAAGAACACCAGAAATAGGTCGATTTTAAAGTCAACATTGAAATGGAAGAGGTTGTCACTCTTATTGATAAAAATGAATCTTGTATTAAAAGGCAGCTGGGACGAATCGTGAATATTCGCCCTGGAGAAGATAACATAGTTCGGTCACGGTCACGTGAATTGTGGTCGTCCGGGATAAAATTTTTGAACAGGTCAGCAACTTTAAATATTGTATAGAAATGCGTAGATTTGTACATTCTCTGTTACGCATTCACATTTCTTGTTACTTTCCACAAATTTTCTCAAAATTTGCATTGCAGAAACATACCCTTCATTGACATAGCCTATATTGAATGCTGGGAAGTGCACGTCTTGTGCATTTTTTCGAATGTTTGCATTATAGCGGCTTATATTTAAAGATGACAAATTGTAGCGAGCGCGCGCGAAACGTATATTAAATTAAAATATATTTTTTATTATACGTATAGAATATTCTTATTTATTTAATGTCGTTTATCTTAAGTTCATAAAAAGTCAGAGATTGCAATCTTGTAAAGTCCCCATCTTTTTAACTTTTTGTTTAAATTTTGCGTTATTGTTTTCCATATATAAAGTAAAACAATTGAAACAAAGTTTATATTACATTAAAAAACACTTTTTCTTTACGTGTGGAAAAAGCGTTTCATACTTGTCGTCCCTAAAACAGCTAATAAGGATGCTTCCGATACAGTGCTCGACAAGCAGCTAATGAGAAGGCTTTACGCGTATCAGCGGACAAGCAGCTAATAGGAGCGTTTCCTACTATCGAGTATTTTTGCTGCATGTGCTCTCATTTTTTCGAAACACGCCTCGTACAAAAGCAAGTATTATTCTCTACGCATATAATAATAATTTTGCTAAATATTAATAAGCTGTATTTTTCGGTATATTCCGTCCTGCATTATTTTCGTAGTGATATCAGGATCCCAATACATTGCATTACCGTGATGCTAATAGAAGGATTGATGTTTATATAGAAACATATTTTTTATTTACATGTAAAGTACCTTGAGTTTATTCGGTATGTAATGCAGAAAAGTGCAAATCTTTGTCGTTTTTTTAATAATTTTTGTACGATCCGAAAAGGATCGTACGGTGATTAGCGGTATTCGAAATTCGCGCGCGTCCACTTCCATCGATTGGGATTCTAGATCGATACTCATTGCGAGCATCGATCAACTATTAGTAACTATCGAAGCGTTGCTCTAGCTACCCCCACCTCTCGCATCCCCACTTCTCATCGCCCTAGTACGTACGTCCTGCTGGGACCGTACAAAGGGGCATTCTTTCTATTCTTCACCGGACGCCTACGACTACACATCTTGAGGGATTATAGAGGCTTAGGAATTCACAAAGGACAACGAAGAGAATATCCTCATCTTCAAGACTCGTGAAAGTGAGCCTATTCAACATCACAACCCTTAAGGTTGTGATCGCTATATTTGCGGAGTGCGAGAGGTGAGATCTTTTCAATATATATATATTTTACATCGACGGTATTCTCCCTCGTGGTAACGCCACGTGGTGCATTCTTATTGTATAATCAAGTAACATCCAGGGTTTTTATGCCGCAAGGCTTTTCCCTGACGAGCCAATAAAAAAGGCATTGTTTCTTTGGTTGGCTTAACCACGTGTTTTATTTTACACCTTAACCTAACCCTTTATTCTCCACTTCATAGCATAAACAAATTGCCAGAGGACTCTTAATTGAGGAATTTCGGCTATAACATTTTGGTGCCTCCTGTGAGGAGCGAATTCCCGACTTCTGATTTACGAAGCAGCGAGTAGACTATCACCATACCGAGCAAACCGATTAGAGAACAACGAAGTCGAGGGAGTCCGCCATCTTGTGAACATCTACACCGTTCAGCGGAGGCAGCATCACGAAAAATCTAGAAGCGAGATAAGTAGTTTTAATTACCCGTGCGTACGCCTATGCGTACACACCCTCATTTACTAATATATATCTCAAGGGAAATTGCGTCTTTGAACCCCGTAGAAGTTCGCAATTTCTTATATATCTATGCATTACGCTCATTTCTCTGTAAAATTCACATCTTAACAACGAAAAGACTTATAGAACTTAATTTCTAAATTTGAACGGATACATTATATATAATCGAAGGTTATTCTCCATCTCGGAAAACGCTTTATTCTCGTACAAAGAACGATAAGATTTTCGGCGGCTTCACCGCCACGCCACCTTCCTTACTTGAACGGTAGACGCCGTGACGTCATCGCCGGACATCCCATCTATCGGCATATAGCTAACGACAACCGTATACCCCCTCCATCGGCCTCTTATACTATACATAGGTATACCCCCTCCAACGATCTAGCCTCAGGGCCGTACCACGCGATCGAGAACCCAACGCGCGGTCATTTATTCATATAAAGGGGATTTTTATATATTACCGTAAATTAATTTGAGTGGATTTCGAAAAGTGGAATAATTAATAACGGTTCGTAATGGCATCGCAAAAACAGCTCGAACAGCTCGAACAAAAACGGCTAGTTTTAGAATCGGGTTTAACACACGTCGAAAATCTAATTCAAGAAGGGAATTTAAGTAAACAGGAAATAAGAAAGCGTTACGAACGACTTACTCAGCTAGTAGAGAAATACGAAACATTGTATGAAAAGTGCGCTACTGCTATCCGCGAAGTAGGAGGAGTCGATAGTTTGAATCCCATCATAGAGAGATATTTCGCGATCGGAGACAAAATTGACTCGGGCGATACGGCCGCGGTTAGTAACGCGAACGGCTCGCATGGAGACGACGGTGCTACAAATACCCGCGATCAGCAAATACGATTACGCCGAATCGAGATCCCGAAATTCGACGGAGACATCGGAAAGTGGATTCAATTCAAGGGGAGTTTCATGACACTGGTGGACGCGCGTACCGACATGTCGAATTTAGAAAAACATATATACCTCCGCGAGTCTCTTACCGGTAGAGCGCTTCAGACGATCGCGACATATTCATCGACCGGGCAGAATTATAAGAATGCGTGGGAAATGTTGTTGAAAACTTTCGACCGGCAACGCATACTCCTAGCACGGGCCATTGACGCCTTCATAGACACTCCACGGCCGAAAAGCATGTCAATAGAAGAGATGACACGGCTTGCTGGTGACTTGCGGGCCCATTCGGATACTATTACTTCTTTCAATGTACCACACGCACTGATGGTACGCCTTGGCGAACGCATTCTACCCCGCGACCTTAGACAAGAATGGGACAAACAGTTAGATGCGGATAATTATCCGACCATGAATCAGCTTTGCGACTTTGTGAACGAGTACACACTCCGTAGCGTCGCGTCGTCGAATATTCCATCGACATCGGGAAACGAGCCTCACGCAAAACGTAGACATACTGATACGATGACTTTACGGCCACTAAAGCGACAGGAGACACATATAACGCGTACATTTCTTACTCGGACCTTAACTAATTGCATTCTTTGCAAACCAGATAAACATCTTTTATACCAATGCCCCCAGTACCATGACCTGACGAAACGAGACAGACTGGCGATGGTCGAACGTTATGGACTATGTAAAAATTGTTTACGGAAGCATCGAGACCCATGTAAGAGTTCACATTGTCAAATCTGCAGCCGAACCCATCATACGTCGATACATATAGACAATGACGAGCATGAGGTCACGAAACAGGAGAGCCACACCCTCGCGAAGACGGAGACCGCGTCGACATCTCAAACGAACTCATCACTACGCGACTAACACCGATCCTTCATGTCAATTCGCACGGTGTACCGAATTAATTCCTTATGAGCGATAAGTACCGTGTTAGAAAAAACGAAACGGGACCTTTAAACAATTTCGGGTATTCTTAGATACATGCGTCGCCGCACACTTCATTGCCGAAAATGTCACGAGAGAGTTACGCTAACAGATTATACCATATTAGGTTTCCACTCACGCTAGATCAGAACTTGATCGATGATCGTCACCGAGGTAATAATTTAATCGCTAAACAATAAATATAAGCAGAACTTTTCGCTACTCATCGTCTCTAATATAGCGCGATCGAATTCAGTAAACAAATTAGAAGGCGAAATTCATTACGTCTAAAATGCGAGACGATACGAATCGGGAAAATACATGGTGCGTATATCCTCGCGAGAAAGGACATGATCACAGTCACTTACGTAGTATTATAGCCTCACGCCGATTCCACAATCTCTCGAAGAAGTTACACGCGAATACCGAACTCAGGAAGGAATATGAACGGATCATACGGGAATATATCGATTTAAGACATATGTCGAATGTTAAAGACGAACTTACGGGAGGCTGTTATCTTCCCCATCACGCGGTCATTAAATCAGTCAGCATGACAACTAAGGTATGGGTCGTATTCGACACTTCCGCGAAAAAAAATGATCAGAGGTATTTCTCAACAACACTTTGTTAGTAGAACCTACAAGTCGAGATACTGTAGTAAAACTCTTGTTACGATTCCGAACGTATCAGTACGTATTGAACGCGGATATCGAGAAATGTATCGACATACATGAGTTCATCCAGACGATCGCCAATATCAACAGATATTTTAGTGACATAACGAACGGATTCGCGAGTTCGAACTTAACACGGTGACACTCGAAATAACCTTAACACCTTTTCTTGCTATACGAACCATAAAAAACTCGCGAAAGATGAAAGCGCGAATTATCCACTCGGAGCCGACATACTAGAACGTGATCTATACGTTGATGACCCGATCGACGGCCAATTACACGGTTTCTGCGACGCGAGTCAATCTGGTTACGGAGGCTGCTTATATGTAAGATCGCGACATAAATTCGGTAACACACGCGTACGTCTACTTTGCGCTAAAAGTCGCGTGGCTCCTCTTAAGGACACCACTGTACCACGTTTAGAATTATGCAGAGCATTGACACTCACGCGATGATTAAAAATTGTAACTCGATGCTGACGATGGCTTAAAACTAACTCATATAAGGGAGAATTGTCTACCGCAGAAATAACAGAAACGGAACGACGCGTTTTTAAAATCGTGCAAGACTTACAATGTCACGCCGAAAGAGAAAGGTTGAAAACAGCGGGGGAGTCAAGAGCGCAAGGCTCGCCGCGTTAATTCCGATTCTTGACGAAAAAGGTTTAATTCGAGTGGGGGGTCGACTTCGGAACGCAAATTTAAGTTTCCACGAGAAATGTCCGATATTATTGCCCTCACATCACCACGTCACCGATCTCATCCGAAAGCTCCATGAACAAAACTTTCACGCCGGTATACAGACTACCCTCTATGCCCTTCAACAACGTTTTTGACTCCTCGACGGTAAGGAGGTCTGGGGGAAATTGCAGTCAAATCTTTCAAACATCATTTTAGACGAAACGTGAGCGAACTGCGTTTCGCATACGAAGAAGTAGACCACATTTGTTATCGAAATCGAAGCTATTTTAAGTTTACGCCCGTTAAGGGTAACGTAATCGTCAGATTTAAATGATGCAACCATACTAACGCCTGCACATTTCTTTTAGATTAAAGAAACGTTTACGACATTGTGAAAGGAAAATTATATTAAGACACCAGCTAATCGATTGTCTTCATGGAAACACATTCCAAAAAAAAAAACGCTAGAAATGGACCCAACCCCAGCATAAAATCAAAGGAACACCACCGTCATTCTCATCGACAAATCAACTATACGTGAGATAGCCGTGAAAACTATTCACGGAGTCGTCAAGAAAAGTGTGACAACTATTTGTCCACTATCAATGCGAGTATTCACCGTGAAGACGGTTCACGGAGTGGTCAAGCGAAATGCGATAACTATTTGTCCATTGTTAAACCATAATTAACGCTCGTGCGTTGTATCTCTTATGATTAATTTTCTCGTACGTACAAAACAGATAGATCGACTGGCCAGCGATTCACGGAAGACAGTAAGCAGCTCGTGCTGCAAGCGATATATAATATAGCGATATATAAATTGTGACGTGTGTCACAAATATCGTAAAATCGATTGTAATAAGCACACAACACAAACCATGTATTACGAATGTTATTGATCGTTACACGCTCAACGGGGGGAGTATGTACGATCCGAAAAGGATCGTACGGTGATTAGCGGTATTCGAAATTCGCGCGCGTCCACTTCCATCGATTGGGATTCTAGATCGATACTCATTGCGAGCATCGATCAACTATTAGTAACTATCGAAGCGTTGCTCTAGCTACCCCCACCTCTCGCATCCCCACTTCTCATCGCCCTAGTACGTACGTCCTGCTGGGACCGTACAAAGGGGCATTCTTTCTATTCTTCACCGGACGCCTACGACTACACATCTTTAGGGATTATAGAGGCTTAGGAATTCACAAAGGACAACGAAGAGAATATCCTCATCTTCAAGACTCGTGAAAGTGAGCCTATTCAACATCACAACCCTTAAGGTTGTGATCGCTATATTTGCGGAGTGCGAGAGGTGAGATCTTTCCAATATATATATATATTTTACATCGACGGTATTCTCCCTCGTGGTAACGCCACGTGGTGCATTCTTATTGTATAATCAAGTAACATCCAGGGTTTTTATGCCGCAAGGCTTTTCCCTGACGAGCCAATAAAAAAGGCATTGTTTCTTTGGTTGGCTCAACCACGTGTTTTATTTTACACCTTAACCTAACCCTTTATTCTCCACTTCATAGCATAAACAAATTGCCAGAGGACTCTTAATTGAGGAATTTCGGCCATAACAATTTTGTTTTGCAATACTTTGTATTTTTGTATTTAAAATGAATATATTTACCGACGCTAATATTAAACAATAAAAAAACATTAATAATTGAAATACCTTTATTGACCAGTACCTCAAAAAACGAAAAGATTTATACACTCTTTGCTACGCATTTAATTCTCTTGTTAAATACTTTTATTTTCACTAAACTTGCAGTATAGAAACATAACCTAAAAGACCGCTAGCACTAAAATCTCTTAGATTTATATACAATACTTCTTCCTACGCATTCGCTTTTATCGTTAGATACTCTTATGATTACAGATCTTGCTTTGATACCTGAATATATTAACCGCAGACATTTAATACTAGTAGAATAATAAGCTTTTAGCTATGTATTTACATTTCTTGCCAGATTCTTTGATATCCACAAACCCTGCATCTCTAAAAAACAATCTGATATTCTGGTAGCAATATGTGCTCAAGTTTTTTCATTCTCTGTTGTGCATTTCCATTTCTTGTTACTCTCATTTCCACAAAATTTGCATTGTAGTAACATACCCTTTATTGACTGCTACTATAAAAACATTTTTGATTTGTAAGCTATTTGCTATGCATTCACTTTTCTTGTTAGACTTCTTGCCTTTATCAATAGGAAAGTTTTGCAGTTCAACAAAAAGATAGTAATCGCTTTGTGTAAGGTCTGGTCTTTATAGTGGATGCATCAAAACTTTCTAACTAACATCCTGGAGCTTCTGGGGAGTCACTATAGACATGTGTGACCTGGCGTTTTCTGATGGAACACAACACCTTTTCTGTTGGCCAATTCAGGCCTTTTCTAGTCAATCGCTAGCTTCAAACGGTCCAGTTGTTGACATTTGACATCCAAATTAATTGTTTGGCCATGTTTAAGCTACTTTTAATAAATGATTCTTTTCCAGTCCCGCCAAATGCACAGTAGAATCTTCCTGGAGGTTAGTCCTGGTTTAACCACCGCTTGAGCTGCTTCCTCGCGCTTTGACTACGATCGTTTTCGCACAATATTGTCGTATGCGAACCATTTCTCATCCCCAGTCACTATTCATTTAAGAAATGGGTCGATTTCATTCCGTTTTGCCAAGGCTTCGCAGATGAAAATTCGATGCATCATGTTTTTTAGTGTTATTTGGCGTAATTGTAAGATATTTGGCGAAAATTGTAAGACCTGCTGAGATCCTGAGTCGCCTGTTCATCTATGAAAAAATTAGTGTCGTAGTGAATGAAGACAGTGATTAAGACTAATATAGTTACATCTTTTATTATAATTTTTATTTTTGTTGCATAAGATTTAGAATAATATCTAACCGTATAAAGAATATATAAGTGTTATCTTTAAGTGTATTTTCAATAATCAATAACCCTTCTAATTACGTTAGACGGAATATATCTTAATTGTTTTATAATAATCTTTATGTTTATTTCTAGCAAAGTGTATTTTGAGTAAAAAAATATTTTTTCACATTTTTTTTTTAACTGAAAAAAAATATAAGTTAGTTAAAACTTGAAATTTTAGAAAAAAAATTAGTTTTTACATTTTTTCATATTGTTCCACCACTTCAAAAAATTCAAGAAAATTCCTGAGTGTAGAGAAGTACAAAAGACATTTTCTGAAAAATTTTGGTGAGTGACTTATTTCAAAAAAGCTAAAAAAAAAAAATTTAATTTTCTTTCGTCCGTCAAAAATCGGCTTTTCGTTAAAATATTATGATCATATTTTTTTTCATGTCTTAGACTCCTAAAAACTAGAAAAAAAAAATCATCATTGATTAGTTTCGAATTTTACAATAAAAAAAAAAATTTAATAAAAAAAACAGGTTTTTTTGAAAATCTCGAGAACCGTTTGAGTAAAAGAGCTAAAATTTGGGGTGAATTATTTTTATTCGACACCAAATCGATCCCCCAAGTGCGAGTCAAAAAAGTTTTCGGGATTTGTATGCACAGTGAGTAATGCAGCAGTACGATGTTCTTAATATTTTTCTTATTTTAATATTGTCTTTTTAAATATTAGGAAATTATAATTAAAAATATCAAAATTTCCTATTGTTTTTAATTTATAATATTATTAGAATAATTGTTGATTATGATTATATAAATACATTCTCATGTACACATTTTATTTAAAATGAATACATCTATTTAAAAAGTGAAAGAATCTTCGGGGTTGTAATTCATGAGTCACCAATGATTCTATATCTATAGATAGAACTTTCTACAGTATTGTACCCTGACCCTTTTAACCTTTGTTCGTTAGTTATCTATATAAATAAATAAAGCTAACTTTCAGAAACTTTTATTAGTCATTTGAGCTATATGTAATTTTCAAGTTTATAAACAATTAAAAGACGAAACAATTTACTTTGAATCATAAGTTCGTACCTTTGCCCTTTTCTTATCCTATACCGAGACCCATATAAGCGCCCTTTTCACCAGTTTCTCTTTCAGTATATTTTACTCTCTCGTGTAACGAGTATCTAATTGTTTTATTTTTCTCTCTCTGAGAATAGATCTATTTTATTATAATAAAAAACAATTTTATAATTATTACAACTTTGTATTCGTATAGAGAATACGCGCAATGGGTAAGTAAAAACTATATATACAAGTGGGATTCCCCTTCTCCTGTTCGTCTTCAGAACGGATATCTAATCAAAGAAAAGGAAGGAATTTCGCGATGTTGTCAAAGGTTGACATAGAAAGACAAAAAACCCTCTTCACGGATATGCAATATTGAATATAAAGAAATAAGTATAAGAAATAATTAATGGTATAATAAAACGTCTTTTGTCTTTAGCCGCTAAACGATGAAAAAATCTCGCTCGCTTTTCTTTGATTACAATTTTGATAAAAGTTGATACAATCGCTTTCTTACACGTACAGTTAAAATTACGCCAATATTCTTCTTGAACTTTTAACAAAATTTCTTTAGTTGACTGTCTTTATTCTAAAAGATTCGTCTGAAGACTGAGCTATTGCTTCCTTCTCTATTGATGATAAAATTGTGAATTTTCTCACTGTTGCATTTTTTTATCTGTTAAATACTTAAATCGATCGTCTCGCTGATGTTATTCGTTAAAGTGATAATCCATTAGAGATTCTTTAATTAGAATGTCAAATTTTTCTTCTATTATCTCTTCTTCATGTATCATCATTATTTCGCGTTTTTTAATCTCTTCTTCTTTGTTTTTTTCCGTAGGTTCCACTTCAACCGGTGCTTATACTTCTTCTGAAAATACTACTACAGTTACTACAAGTTTTTTAAGTTTACTTTTATCTATCATTGCTATATCTTCTTTGATTTCTACGGGAGGTTCCACTTCAACCGGTGTTTATACTTCTTCTGAAAATACTACTGCAGTTACTACAGGTTTTACAAGCTCACTTTCATCTATCACTGGTATGTCTTTTTTGAATTCTTTTATTTTTATCTTTTCCAACTTTTCGATAATATCTGTTTTTGGTATCTTGTTCATTTCTCTTTACACCCTCACACCCCACATACATATACTCTTAACATATTTTTGGAAATAAAAACACACACAAATATTGGTTTAAAAAAATATTAACTCATTGAACGCCGGCACTCACATGGTTAGTCTCTTACGACGAAACAGACGTGCAAATTAATTTTAACAAAGTTATTATCAATGTGACTTGGCACAGAACATTATCTATTGACTCTCAGAAATTATATAAGGACCAAAAAAAATTAACATTTATAAAAAAAATATTCTTCAACATTTAAAACATGCCTATATATTCATTAATATCATCATTATTTCGTTCTTTTTTATATCTTCTTCTTTGTTTTTTTCCGTAGGTTCCTCTTCAACCGGTGTTTATACTTCTTCTGAAAATACTACTGCAGTTGCTACAGGTTTTTTAAGCTCACTTTCACCTATCATTGGTATGTCTTCTTTGATTTCTACGGAAGATTCCACTACAACTGGTGTTTATACTTCTTCTGAAAATACTACTGCAATTACTACAGGTTTTTCAAGCTCACTTTCATCTATCACTGGTATGTCTTTTTTGAATTCTTTTATTTTTATCTTTTCCAACTTTTCGATAATATCTGTTTTTGGTATCTTGTTCATTTCTCTTTACACCCTCACACCCCACATACATATACTCTTAACATATTTTTGGAAATAAAAACACACACAAATATTGTTATAAAAAAATATTAACTCATTGAACGCCGGCACTCACATGGTTTGTCTCTTACGACGAAACAGACGTGCAAATTAATTTTAACAAAGTTATTATCAATGTGACTTTGCACAGAACATTATCTATTGATTCTCAGAAATTATGTAAGGACCAAAAAAAATTAACATTTATAAAAAAAATATTCTTCAACACTTAAAACTGCCTATATATTCATCACTATCATCACTATTTCGTTCTTTTTAATTTCTTCTTCTTTGTTTTTTTCCGTAGGTTCCTCTTCAACCGGTGCTTATACTTCTTCTGATAATACTACTGCAGTTACTACAGGTTTTTCAAGCTCACTTTCACCTATCATTGGTATGTCTTCTTTGATTTCTACATGAGATTCCACTTCAACTGGTGTTTATACTTCTTCTGAAAATACTACTGCAGTTACTACAGGTTTTTCAAGCTCACTTTCACCTATCATTGGTATGTCTTCTTTGATTTCTACGGGAGACTCCACTTCAACTGGTGTTTATACTTCTTCTGAAAATACTACTGCAGTTACTACAGGTTTTTCAAGCTCACTTTCATCTATCACTGGTATGTCTTTTTTGAATTCTTTTACATTTATCTTTTCCAACTTTTCGATAATATCTGTTTTTGGTATCTGGTTCATTTTTCTTCACACCCTCACACCCCACATACATATACTCTTAACATATTTTTGGAAATAAAAACACACACAAATATTGTTATAAAAAAATATTAACGCATTGAAAGCTGGTACTCACATTATTTGTCTCTTACGACGAAACAGACGTGCAAATTAATTTTAACAAAGTTATTATGAATGTGACTTTGCACAGAACATTATCTATTGATTCTCAGAAACTATATAAGGATCGAAAAAAATTAACAGTTATAAAAAAAATGTTCTTTAATAACTTTAAAACATGCTTATATATTGTATAAAACAGAATCCTACAATAAAATATGACCGGAGCTTAATGTGTTAATATAATTCATGTGCATATCTTTTCTACCTTGTTTTAGTACATCATATTATGAAAGATATCAAGTTTATGTGTGTATGGCAACAAATGCCTAAAAAACAGAATAATCGAATGAATTTCTAATATAAATTTAAATGTTCCAAATCAATTTATGTTCTCTTTTCTTATTTACCTGCAATTTTATATTGCAAAGAGTTTTTTTAATATTAATTTCGTTTTCTTTACAGAACAACCGCAAAACTACATACCGATCGACTACACGTCGGTTTCCGCAATAATGATGATAGTGTTTACAGTTTTAATTTGTTGGATTACTTCTTTTTTTGTATCAGGAGCCATTACTTCTCTCTGGAGGAACCTTCGATCGAAACCTGACGAAACTTTGCCTATATATTATAAAAAAACAGTTTAAAAGACGATCGACCCATCAACTCATATTTCACCTTCAGTACAAAAAAAAAGTAAAGTATCTATTCCATTTTTGTCTCTTAAAACGTCCTACAGCACACAAGGTGTTTGTTATACCATTAAAATGTTATATAATAATATTTATCAAACTATTTAATAATTACTTTTGTTTTAGAAAGTCGCAGAGATATCCAATTTTCAAGAACATGAAGAATATCCTCAATTTTTCGGAAGGCTTGGCCATACATACATTTTATCATCAGTGGCGGATTTATTTAATTATAAAATTAAGGACAATTATATGATCAAAATAATAAACTAAGAATCATTTGTTTATACTATTTTAATAAATGTAATTTATAATTATATGAGTTATTGTAGATTTTTTTAATATGCACTTTTCTTACAATTACAATCCTAGTGACGATGATAAAATCCTTTTGAATATTTTATTAATGAAGATTGTACCATTTAGTAGAAATATATCAAGTACTGACCAGATCTTTAGTATTCGGCAAATCTTGCAAAAAAATGAGAATCTGATTAACCGTTACACCAACTGTATATCGGTTTTAAAAGTGCGATTAATTCAATAAAATGGATAAAATGTTTGAAATTCCAATACGACAGGGGATACCAAAAAAATTGGTTAACTTTATTGATGTTTGCTTAAAGGAAACTAGAAGTAAAGTGAAAATAGGCAATATAATGTAGGAAATATTTATCAAGCAAAGCGGTTTAAAACAGGGGCTCAAAGTGCCATCAAAAAATTGCAGAAACGTAAAGATGGTTGCAGCTGAACGGCGTAACAGAACTGTTAACATACGCGAACGATATTGTATTTTTGAGAGATAATAATACGACATTAGTTAATAATGCTGAACCCTAATAAACAAAACAAATAAACTGTGGCTAATGTCAGGTTCTTAAAACTATAGTCGTGGGAATGTAACAATTATATTCACGTTAGTCAAAATAAATTAACCAAATCTTATATAGTAATTATCGTTAAAAATAGCAATAAAAAAATTTTTGAATATTTTACTCTTATTTCCAAGATATTATCGTCAACTTATTGTGTAAATTTATTCAATTTCATCTTACCTAATCACTGTTTAGTAAAGGATGGAAAACTAAATTTAAAAAGTCCAATTAAATGTATATTGTAATTTATTATCGTAATTTTCATTTTTTACAAGACAAGATATTTTTATAACATAAGTAGAGTTATAAAAAAAAATAAATAATAGATTTGATAAAAATAATAAAGTCATTAATAATTTATGACACGTTAGAGTGTTTACAAAGTTTTTTGTCGTCAACTTCCGCTCGTTTTAAGCACGATTAATTAAATTTACTAAGAAATAAAAAATAAAATTTTTTTCTATCAGTTTGAATAATCAATTTAGATGATTTTTCAGAAAAATCATTGTTTGAGACAAAATATGAAAAAAGCAAATTTCTATTCAAATAAAAATAGTTATAAAAATATAGAAATAAAATAGTTTAGCATTTTTCTCTGAATTACATTCAATTTGTTTGTCTAACTTCGAATAATTTTAACAATCAAATCCTTGGTCAATCGAATGCTTTAAAAAGAAATAAAAAGTTGTACTTTTTAAAAGCTAATTTATTACCACAAAAAGTTTATTCTCAACAAGTACACACTGCATACTGAATAAAATACAAATAATACGTACTAATGTTTACTGTTATTTTGCTTTTTACACAATTGGACATGGGAATATAAAACAAACTGCAATACCTCTAACAATTAGTGATTTCATATTGAATATTTATAATTACTGTTATTATTAATTAGTATTAGAAACTCGAATTAATTAATAACGCGAAAATATTAATAGATAATATGCAAGATCAGGGACTGCAAATAACCAAGGAAAAAACCAAATATATTGTATCCGATAGAGTTTAGAATATGATTAGTACTGGAACATTGGTCGTCCGGGGTAAAATTTTCGAACAAGACAGCAACTTTAGGTATTTAGGATCGATCATAAACCAGACGAACGAAATTAACGAAGAACTTTAGAAAATTTAGGACCTTTAAGGACTTAACTTTACCTTTTAGGAGTTTTAGAAAAATTAGTATTAAATTATTTATTTCGCGAATATTATAATAAATAATAATGAAATACATAGAATATATAATAATTGTATTGTCTGAAATATTAAAAAAAAAAAGGATTACCAGATAACACAGAGAAAAAGAATAAGAGAATACTATGGAATAAATGAGGAGGAGCTGACAAATTCCATTCAAAAGCAAGTAAATTATTGTTATATATTTATTTTGCTTCTTTATAAAATATATTTGATTCATAAAGACAAAATATGTCAATTACATTTGATTTTTATATGTTTTTATAAAAAATATCCAAAGACATGTACTGACCTATGCATATAAGATAATTATATTAATTAATTGTAATATTTGCGTATTTAAGGAGCCTATACTAATGTTACAATAAAATAAAAACATTTTGAAGATGTTGAACGCCCAGCGTGAATCGGTGGAGCTTACCATGGCGCTGAAATTTGCGACTCGTAGTGTACACAGTTCGATAAGCTGACAGAGCGATACGATTCAATGCATTTTTTGGATTTTTCGTTATTTAGATCTTTATTTAGACGAGAGTATTTAGAAAGATAAGTTTGTTGTCCAAAGAATAAGGACGAGATATGTTATAAATAATAAGGGTTTCGAAGTTCAGAAGGGGGTATAGAGTTAAGAAAACATTTCTAGGCAATATCTTTATTAGATCTCTCATTGCATTTTACCAGAACCTTCGTTCAGTCCAACATTATTTTCCATATGTTTTTCGTAATGTCTTTATTTCGTTATTCCTAAAATGTTTATTAGCAGCGCAAGAATGTAAATGAAAACGGGAAATTGAAAACCATACTAACCAAAAAAATTTTATACCTGAGTTTCAAAAAAAGGATTATTTATATTTACTTTGTTTCCGACGAATTATATTTCCTTTGATAAACATCTTATTATTTTTGTGTCCATTTGTAACTATCGAATTTGACATTCCATTTTTATTGCTTGAATTGAAGAATTATACTTTTTATCAGCTATTTCACCTAGAGACAATACCTTTATTATCTATGGTAATAATATTATAATAAATAAATTCTACAATAATCTTACTCTTGAAACTGTGCATTTGTTTCATTCTCTCCAAACTTAGATTTTTAAAGGTTTCACTTCTAACACGTGTGATCTACACACATGTTTTTTTTTTAAACTCAAATAGATGAATTTTTTCTTTCACTCTTTTCACCATTTCTTTAAATTTGAGAAATCTTTATCATGGTTTAGCACACACAAGTATTTTTTTCTGTGTGGGAATTAATACCTGTAGATGCTGTTAAAGAAGGGGACAATTGTCGTATTTTTTTCGTTTTATCGAGTTTTGAAATACAACGATTTTTAAATCTATTATTAATTTACGTTGTTTTTTAACCCATTCGAGACGGCGATTTTTTTCGAACACGGTCCCCAGGAGCGAAATTTTTTTTTTTGTTCATATTGTTCATTTTTAATAAAAAAACTTGTTTACTACAGAAATCACCCAATTCGTAAGCGAATTTGCATAAATAAGATGATTGCACACCGTGTGTGCAACTCGCTCCTCAGAAAATTTTTATTGCGAGGAGCGGATTGAACACCATGTGTGCAATGTAAGGTAAAATAAAAATACATCATTAAAATTGATAAATATTTATTTTAAAAATAATTAGATAATATAAAATCGTTATGTTGCTTTCAATAATGAAGAACAGAATATAATGCAAAGAAAATTTTTAAGAAATAGTAAAAAATCAAAAAAATAATTTGAACAATGAAGAAAATAATATAAACAAGAAATAAATTTTCAGAAAAATGTCTAAAGGTAATAAAGTAATGTAACTCAGTAATGAAAAAGAAAATACAATTTGTAAATACATTTTTAGAAAACAGCACACTGAAAAATAATAAAAAAAAAAAAAAATTTGAAAAATAGAATTAGATAAATATGGGTTCTTACATTGATATTTTCTAAAAATGTAGATTTTGAAACTCCAAACAAAATGTTTTGTTTTGTTCTGGTACGCAATAAAACCAATGCCAAATTTTGTTTTTCTATACTTTATAGATACTATTAATTCAAAAAAAATCTTCTCTCGACGATTATTTTACTCAGAATAACTGATAATTGCTCATTATTATTATTGCACACACGGTGTGCAACCCGTCTTTAGCCTCGGAAAGCAATTGCACACACGGTGTGCAATCGGTCTCGAATGGGTTAAATAATTTATGTGAGAGTGAGAGAAAGACGAAGAGTGCAAGTGTATGGTGTGCGTGAAAACGATTGATGAATGTGAAAGATGTGTAAGAGTATGCAGCGATATCGGTATAAGTGTGAGTGCGCGCAGCGATATGGATATGAGTGTGAGTGCGCGCAGCGATATGGGTATAAGTGTGAGTGCATGCAGCAGTATGAATATGAGTGTGTCCAGTAAGAAAGAAAAGCGAGCGTGCACCCCGAAGTCTCTCGAATATTCCCGAACCGGAAATCAGGAAAAGGTCTTTTGTTTAATTGGTCGGGAATAGTCTGGAGATTTCGAGAATGATTGACGGAAGTGATTGGGACCATTGGTGGGGTGAATGTGTATATAAGCGCGGCGAAAAATGCGGTCTTCGCCTTCTTGATTCGGTGCGACTATTTGTGAGTGTAATACGAGTGGACTTAAGATTTCTAACTATTATTACTTACTTTCCTTTTTCTTTTCTATCTCTTTATAATTATAATTAAACATTTGTTCTATTATAATAAATACTTATATTTTTAAATTTAAATAAATCTTACATTTTGGGGGGCTCAGCCGGAATAGAATCGATTTCACGAGCGTGTAAGTAATTATTAGTTAGAAGCGTTAAAGTGTCTAGTGCATCATGGAATCAAGGGGGACATCAAAAGAAGATGTATCTAATAAGACTGTTGTGGCAGCAGAGCCAGACGTCGATCAGATGAAGTACCTGGCTCTGAAAGCAAACTTGAAGAGGATGGGCTTGAGCTCAAAGGGTAGAAAGAAGGAGTTAGCGGAACGCTTACGAGCAGCTGACAATAAAAAACAAGATGACGACGATGATGAAGGGGATTCAGAGGATGATGATACCGAAGACGAGGAATCTATCATCGACGAAAAAGAAACTTCTGCAAGGGCAATGCAGATGTTGTCTTTTAAAGACGTTGAAGAGTCGGTCAACACATTCATTGGAGACGGAACAACTAGCGTTAAATGCTGGTTAAGAGAGTTTGAAGAGATGCCTAAAATATGTCAGTGGGGTAATTTGCAAAAAATTATCTATTGTAAGCGATTATTACGAGGACCGGCGAAATCTTTCGTGCGGTATGAAAAGTGTTGTAAGTCGTGGAAAGAACTGAAGAGGGCATTAGTAGAGGAATTCATGGAAGTAACAAACACATATAGGGTACATGAGACACTTAGAAAACGACAAAGAAAAGCAGATGAAACCTATCAAGAGTACATTTATGAGATGTGTGAAATTGCCGCTCAAGCAGGTATCGATAAAACATCCACGATACAATATATTATCGACGGCATTCAAGACGAAGAAATTAATAAAACAATTCTGTACGGAGCTACAACGATCAAAGAACTAAAGAAGAAAATTGCATTATATGAAGTCATGAAAGAAAAAATGAAGGAGAAGACGAAAACGAGAAAGACGCAAGGGACACATGTTACCAACGAGAAGGGGAAGCAGTCACGCAGACCACCGTCGGAGACTAGCGGCGAACGCTGCTTTAGTTGCGGAGGGTTGAACCATCAGAGACGGAGTTGTCCATTTAAGAAAAAAGGATCAAAGTGTTTTAAGTGCGGCGAATTCGGACATATTTCAACAGCTTGTCAAAAGAACGAGAAGCAACGGGACGCGTCGGAGAAAGTGTGTGGTGTGAGTATGGAAACCAAACGGAAGTGTGTAAAAGAGGTGCAAATGGGAAACGATATAATTACAGCGCTGATAGACACGGGTAGTGACGTAAGTTTAATAACAACAGAACAATATTTTAAGGTAGGCACACCGAAATTAAATAAAGAGATTTTGCGTTTTCGGGGTGTGGGCTCTGATCTAATTAAAACATATGGCGTGATAGAAACAAGTATCATTATCGATAAGAAAATGTATCCGATCAAAGTTCACGTAGTTTCCGATGCTCTTTTAGATCATAGTTTACTAATAGGCAATGATTTTTTGCGGAAGATGAGTGTAACGATAGACGCCGGTAAAGTTTCCATTATAGTGACGCGAGCGAGGTGGCGAAGACAGACAACGAGGTACACGAAATCTTTAAAATCAATGCATTGAATGACTGTAGCGAACATAGATCTGTCACGTATTGTAAGCGCGGAAAAAAGAGAGAAAATAGAATCAATTATTGAAAATTATCGACCAGAGAAAGTCCGTGAAGTAAACTTAGAAATGAATATCATTTTAAAAGACGATGAGCAAGTATATGCGCGCCCAAGACGGTTATCGCCGAAAGAGAAAGACGAGGTAGACGCCGAGATAAGAAAGTGGCTGGACGACGGTATAATACAACCATCGTTTTCTGATTACGCTAGCCCGGTTGTATTAGTAAGAAAGAAAGACGGGTCGGGAAGATTGTGTGTCGATTATCGTAAACTAAACGATAAGATTGTAAAGGATCGATATCCCTTACCGCTGATCGAGGATCAATTGGACGCTTTACAAAACGCACGCGTGTTCACCACAATAGATTTGAAGAATGGTTTTTTCCATGTGTCAGTAAATAAGAGCAGCCGAAAGTACACAGCGTTTGTGGTGCCGAATGGTCATTATGAGTTTTTAAAGGTTCCGTTTGGATTATGCAATTCACCTTCTGTTTTTCAAAAGTTCATTAATCTGGTATTTGGGGAATTGATAGCTTCAAAAAAGGTATTAACTTATTTAGATGATATAATTATACCCTCCGACGACATCGAAGACGGAATAACTAGCTTAGAATTGGTTTTAAAGACGGCGAGCAAGTTCGGACTGATAATTAATTGGAAAAAATGCGAGTTCTTGAAGAGACGCGTGGAATATCTAGGACACATAATTGAGGACGGTCGGATACAACCTTCTGTTGTTAAGACAGCCGCGGTCGCGAGATTCCCTAGACCGACTAATTGTAAAGGGGTACGAAGCTTTCTCGGTTTAACGGGGTATTTTCGGAAGTTTGTACCGCAATATTCGATAATAGCAAGACCGTTGTCTAACCTATTGCGGAAAGAAGTAGAATTTAAGTTCGGAAGCCAAGAGGAGGAATCCTTCAAAAAATTAAAAGAGATATTGTGTAGTAAACCGGTTTTGCGCCTATATAGGGTGAACGCCGAAACCGAGTTGCATACAGATGCGTCCGCTAAGGGATACGGTTCTATTTTGATGCAGCGAGATAACACTGATAATATGTTCCATCCGATATATTACGCGAGTGGAAAGACCACACCTGCCGAAGAGAAGTATCCTAGTTATGAACTAGAGGTGCTCGCGATTATCAAGTCGTTGCGAAAGTTTAGAGTGTATCTACTAGGGATAGAATTTAAGATAGTTACAGATTGCCGTGCTTTTACACTCACTATGCGAAAAAAGGATTTGTGCGTTCGCGTTGCGAGGTGGGCTTTACTTCTCGAAGAATTTCGGTATACGATTGAACATCGGGCGAGCAGGCAGATGATGCATGCGGATGCGTTGAGCCGCAATCTTTTGCCGACGGTAATGTTTGTTCGCGAGGACGAAAGTGGACTCATAGCTAGCTTCAAGCGAGCGCAGCACGAAGACGAAGGTCTGCGCGGCATAGTTAACGGTGTGAAGGAAAATAAACTAAGTGGTTATATTATAAGAAACGAAATATTGTATAAAGATGTAAACGGTGATATGCTGGTGGTAGTACTTAGGGCATTACAGGCGCAAGTTGTTCGTCGAGCGCATGAACAGGGACATTTTGCGGTAGATAAGACTGTAATGTTGGTAAAGAAAGACTATTGGTTCGAAGGAATAGGCAACGTCGCGGAGAAAGTAGTGCGAAATTGTGTTAGGTGTATTTTGGCCGAAAGAAAGAGCGGAAGAGCGGAGGGTTGGCTGCATCCAATCGACAAGGGAGAGGTTCCCCTCCACACTCTCCACGTCGACCACCTTGGACCTATCCCCTCCACCAGGAAGAACTATAGGTACATATTCGTAGTGGTAGATGGATTTTCGAAGTTTGTATGGTTGTATGCAACTAAGTCTACGGACTCAGCTGAGGTGATACGTCATCTATAAAAACAGGCGAGTGTGTTCGGAAATCCGAAACGAATTATCTCGGACAGAGGAACCGCTTTCACATCAAATGATTTCGAGAAGTATTGCGAGAAGGAGAACATTGAGCATATACAGATCGCAACCGGAATGCCGAGGGGTAATGGGCAGGTGGAAAGGGTTAATCGCACGCTTATACCCCTATTAACGAAAATGTCTTCTCCAAAACCGGAAGATTGGTATCGCTACCTTGACTTGGCTCAGCGATATCTGAATGCTACGCCTAACAAGAGTATAAAAACCACCCCATTTAAATTGCTGTTTGGTACGGATATGAAGATGAAGGAGGATCCATCTATACGTGAAATGATAGAAGACGAATGGAGACAGATGTTTGAAGAACAACGGGAGGAGTGTCGCAGACGTGCGAAAGAAGCCATCCTAAGGGCACAAATGGAAAATCGTAGATCATTTAATAAAAAAAGAACTGTCGCAACGCGATATAAAGAAGAAGATCTGGTTGCGATACGACGAACACAATTTGGACCGGGATTGAAATTACACCCAAACTATTTGGGACCATACGAGGTAATCACAGTATTAAGGGGCGATCGCTATATGGTGCGAAAAGTAGGAGAACACGAAGGTCCATACACAACATCGACTGCGGCCGATTCGATGAAGCCATGGGCTCAAGAGGAAGAAGAAATATTTATCGAAGATAGTTAAAGCCGATCGTATATCTAAGGACAGATATGTTTGTCAGAACGGCCGAATGTGAGAGTGAGAGAAAGACGAAGAGTGCGAGTGTATGGTGTGCGTGAAAACAATTGATGAATGTTAAAGATGTGTAAGAGTATGCAGCGATATCGGTATAAGTGTGAGTGCGCGCAGCGATATGGATATGAGTGTGAGTGCGCGCAGCGATATGGGTATAAGTGTGAGTGCATGCAGCAGTATGAATATGAGTGTGTCCAGTAAGAAAGAAAAGCGAGCGTGCATCCCGAAGTCTCTCGAATATTCCCGAACCGGAAATCGGGAAAAGGTCTTTTGTTTAATCGGTCGGGAATAGTCTGGAGATTTCGAGAATGATTGACGGAAGTGATTGGGACCATTGGTGGGGTGAATGTTTATATAAGCGCGGCGAAGAATGCGGTCTTCGCCTTCTTGATTCGGTGCGACTATTTGTGAGTGAAATAATACGAGTGGACTTAAGATTTCTAACAATTATTACTTACTTTTCTTTTTCTTTTCTATCTCTTTATTATTATAATAAAACATTTGTTCTATTATAATAAATACTTATATTTTTAAATTTAAATAAATCTTACATTTATTTAATTAAAAAAAAAATTTTTTTTTCTTTATTTTTTTCTATACATTTAAAATAAGTTTTATTATTGTATTTTTATTAGAAATATAATAGCAAATATTATTTGTTTGTGTCACGTGTCCAGTTTCTTCTATTTAAAAGCTTTTCTATTTTATTGAAAAATTAGTATTATTTTCCTAAATACGCAAACATTATAATTAAAAAACATGTCTTTGGATATTTATAAGAAAAATATTCTACAGGGTTTTGTCTAATTCTTTTTCTTTGATGTATCTTGTAAACTACTTGTAAATCTACTGAACAAAAGATCTGGTACAGATGTAATAAGAGATTTAATAATAGAGATTTTTGGAAGAAATGCTTTTCCATCTTAATAGCCTATCACCCTTCGAGACCTTTTATTATTTATAACGTGTCTTGTCTGTATTTTTTAACCACAAACTTATCTTTCTAAATATTCTCGTCTAAACAAAGATCTGATTGAATCGTATCGCTCTCTCAGCTTATCAAACTGTGTACACTACGAATTTCAAATTTCAGCCCCGTAGTAAGCTCCACCGATTCACGCTGGGCGTTCAACATCTTAAAAATGTTTTTATTTTATTAAAAAATTACTATAAGTTTCATAAACACGCAAATATGACAATTAATAATATAATTTTCTTATATGCGACTTAAAATGTGACAGTAATTTACTTGCTTTTGAATGGAACTATTTGTCAGCTGCTCCTAATGTATTTTACAGTGTTCTCTAATTCTTTTTCTCTGATGTATCTGATAATAATTTTTTTTTTTGTAAAATATTGCAGACAATACAATTATTATATTCTATACATTTCATAATTATTATTGATAATATTTTCAAAATAAATAATTTAATATTAATTTTTCAATAAAATAGAAACATTTTTAAAAAGAAATTGAAAATAGAAATAGAAAAATAAAAACATAGAAAATAGAATAGAAGAATAGAAAAGAAGTGACACGTATATATTTATATATATACTTTCCAGACTTACACAGACTTACACACTTATACAACTTACAAAAACAGACCACGCACCTTCTTTCTTTATTTCGACCGTCGGTTCGTTTTGACCTTATACTTTTATCGCATACCTTCGTGCTTATCTCTGTTTATTCTTTTACCCTTCTATCGCTCCTACCTACAAACATTTCGAGTATCGAAAGAATACGTGTCCACGCTTTGTAGTATGCAGTCGCGCACAAACACACACATATACAACCAGGAGCGATAACTACGAAGCATAGCATAAGGAGGACACTGAGAATAGGAAAAACTGTATAGCTATATTCCGTCTTATTCTCTCGCAGGCTCAATCCTATATGTTTGTCACTTTTTCTCTCATTATTTAGTATAGCAGCCGATTCATAGCTCTGTTTTATAGCTCCGTTTCCTGACCGACCGCGTTTATTTACTTTTCAGATCGCTCCCTATTCTAAAGAAGTTTTCACTTAAAAAAAAAAAATATTTGTTTTTAAAAAAGTATTCGGAACGTAACAAAAACCACGCGCACGGTACACATTTCTGGCGCTTGCTTTCGTACGGTAACGACAATTCGGCGGACTGGACTCCTGAAGCGAAAAGGTTAAATATGGCGCGAGTCTATCTCGTAACCTTTTCGTTAGAGTCATTCAGTGTCGATAGGGCTGAGTACCTGTTAAATCGCTTCTAGAATTCGGTATTCATGACTAGGGCTTATGTGAGACGGGGAGAGTAGCCACACTGCGGTGTGGCTCTCATGAAGGGCGAACCGTCTTAATCATAACAAAAAACAAATATGGCTAATTTTACAAAACAATCAAATATTATGAATACGATGCAACCACGCAGCAGGACGGAGAGTTCCTCCAGCTACCAAAGCATCACTAGCAGCTGTAGTGATCTGGAGGTGAGACCCAAAGAAACAACAAGGACTGCCGCTACTGGAAATAGGATGGAAGCGATGCCTGAACTACTCGCTAAGATAGATCCAGTGACGCAGAGTATGCTATGAGAAATCGCCAAAATGGAAGAGGTTGCTAGCTTCCTGAAGGTGATCTCAAAAAATGACACTGAAGGCATGAGACACCTTAAGACCTACATACGTGAGCTTCAAAACACAAAGGAAGAGATTGGAAAGGTGATTAAGCAGCCCAGGACTGGCAAGAGGACAAGGACCCAAGAAGACAGTCTAGAGGTCGTAGTCGTAGCTACCAGTAAGAATAGGGTGTCCACAAACAGGGTCCTGGTGATCACGGTCACGGAGAACACGACGACCCTAGTTGTCAGACCTGTGTCCTGCCCGGAACAGTCCTAGGAAAAGACTTGAGCCGACGAAGACAAGATTCCAGAATTCTCCCCTGTTGAGCTCACAGCAACGGTGACTCAGATCGCGGCGGGACCAGACACCATTCCGGTAGAAGTCTTCGGAATGGTTGCAAAACTAGGCCCGAGGATTCTTCTCAACCTGAACAACACGTGCTTGAAGGAGAAGGTTTTTAGCATAGACTGGAAAACGGCCTGACTGATCCTCACCGACAAAGGAAAGTGAGAGGACCCTAAAGCGCTGTTTTTTTATGAGACCGTTGAGCTTACTGAATACTCTTGGCAAGTTCTTCGAAATACTTAGATCCAACAGGCCGTACAGGCAGATGGGGGACTTAACGACAGACAATACAGCTTTAGAAAGGGATAGTTGACAATGGGCGCGATCAAGAGGGTAGTAGATACGTTCGACAGAGCACAGACTAAACACTACAAAGACAGCCCAGTAGTACTTCTTTCCACACTAGACCTACAAAAACGCCTTCAACTCAGCGAGGTGGGCGAAAATCGTGCAAGCATTCTCAAATGTCTTCCAAATGTCGCCCTACCTTCTCCGTGTCTTAAAGAAAAAGATAAAGAAAAGTGATTAAAAATGTCAATGAGAACTACTTTAATAATTCTCACATTACGGAGAGGGGGGAGATATAAAGAAAGTATACTTTTTATAATTTGAATTAGCCACGCTTTACTAGCTCAATGCGCCTTCGAGTCGAGTTGTTAACTAGTTAAGTGTGTCCAAAGTGTATACACATTTTTTGAATCTTAGATGTTCGCTTTTAAAAAAGTCTGGGTATTCTCAAAATCAAAGTCAAAGAGTTAGACAAGAAAAAGATAAAGCATAGCTAAAAGCTTATAAATCTAAAATGTTTTTATGGTAGCAGTAAATAAAGATTATTTTTCTGCAATGCAAATTTTGTGGAAATGAGGAAGTAACAAGAAATGAAAATGCACAACAGAAAATGTAAAAAATTGAGCACATTTATTGCTACCAGAATATCAGATTATTTTTCAGAGATGCAAGGTTTGTGGAAATCAAAGAATCTGGCAAGAAATGTAAATACATAGTTAAAAGTTTATTATTCTACTAGTATTAAATGTCTGCGGTTAACATATTCAGGTATCAAAGCAAGATTTGTAATCATAAGAGTATCTAACGATAAAAGCGAATGCGTAGAAAGAAGTGTGACGTCCCAGAAGGGGATGTCAACGAACAAGACCAATTTCAAAGATAATTTCTTTTGACTCTGTCACGCTACCAGTTTTTACTCGGTCAAAAGAAGATGTGCCCTGTTTTGGGTCAATCTTTAAAGCCAGACTTTACCCGGGATCTGGGCTAAGAGAGAGTAACCCACCAAACGAGTAAATGATAGTGTTTTACCCGATGTTACTATTGCTTTAAGATGTTTAAGATTTCCTGGAAGATGGCCTTTCCTTGGTCGTCTGATCGTCAGACCCCTGAAGCTGCTCGGGTTCCGTAGTGCTAGCGCCGTGTAGGTAGGCAACAGGATTTGTGTATGATGAGGGAAAATAATTCAACTTTTTACAAACACTTCCGATTTTACGAAAATAACAGTATATTACTAATTAAAGTTAAAATTACACAAGATCTTTATTAACAGTAAAGCAAAATAAAGTACTAATATGGCTAAGTTAGAAGTTAAGTTTAGTCGCGAAGAGTAAGTAAACGATAGATGCTGTAAATCGCTAACAAAGTAAAGGCTAATTTTAATGCGAACTCTACTGCGGAATATGGTAGACTGCCGGCAGGGAAGAACACAGTTTTTCCCGTCGGGTCCCATCCGAAAGGGTGGGAACACCTCCCACTTACGCAAAATACCTCCCTCACTACCCACTTTCATTCGGTAAACTGCAGATTTTGGGATATTACATGCTGCTGACTACGATTCCTCGAAATGGAAAAATATCAGTTTCTATCAACTGTGGATTCTGTTAATTTGAGAAAATATCGTTTTTCGTCTAAACAGATATCAGTTACGGTTGCCCGTAGATTTTACGAAAAGTCACGCGCGTTCTATCTTTGAAGCGTGATCTTAACTATAGTCAGCAAGAAAGTGGATACTGTAGGACTGCAAAAGTCTACCCTTTACTTACTTTCTCACGATCATGAACGACAATGGATCCTTGCCATCACATTTACGTGTGATCAACTAATGCCAATATCGATGGTCGTTCATGAAAGTGGTTATAAGACAAAATTAGGAGTACAAATTTTACAAGGTACGAATATAGCTAAATAGTAATCGACTAATGACCTACAAATAGGACACTCGCATAATTGGCGCAGCAAAGTTCGAAATTAGTCGTCACTGGGACGTGACAGAAGTATTGTATATAAATCTAAGAGGTTTTAGTGCTAGCGGTCTTTAAGGTTATGTTTCTATAATGCAAGTTTAGTGAAAATAAAAGTATTTAACAAGAAAATACAATGCGTAGCAAAGAGTGTATAAATCTTTTCGTTTTTTGAAGTACTGGTCAATAAAGTTATTTCAAATATTAATGTTTTTTTATTGTTTAATATTAGCGTCGGTAAATATATTCACTCTAAATACAAAAATACAAAGAATTGCAAAACAAAATTATTAAAAAAAACGACAAAGATTTGCACCTTTTCTGCATTACATAACGAATAAACTCAAGGTACTTTACATGTAGATAAAAAATATGTTTTTATATAAACATCAAGCCTTCTATTAGCATCACGTTAATGCAATGTATTAGGATCCTGATATCACCAAGGAAATAATGCAGGACAGAATATACCGAAAAATACAGCTTATAAATATTTAACAAAATTATTATAATATGCATAGAGAATAATACTTGCTTTTGTACGAGGCGTGTTTCGAAAAATGAGAGCACATGCAGCAAAAATACTCGATAGTAGGAAACGCTCCTATTGGCTGCTTGTCCGCTGATCGCGTAAAGCCTTCTCATTAGCTGCTTGTCGAGCACTGTATCCGAAGCATCCTTATTAGCTGTTTTAGGAACGACAAGTATAAAACGCTTTTTCCACATAAAGAAAAAGTGTTTTGTAATGTAATATAAACTTTGTTTTAATTTTTTTACTTTATATATGGAAAACAATAAAGCAAAATTTAAACGAAAAGTTAAAAAGATGTGGACTTTTCAAGATTGCAATCTCTGACTTTTTATGAACTTAAGATAAACGACATTAAATAAATAAGAATATTCTATACGTATAATAAAAAATATATTTTAATATAATATAGGTTTCCCGCGCGCGCGCTACACTTTGTCATCTTTAAATATAAGCCGCTATAATGCAAACATTCGAAAAAATGTACAAGACGTGCACTTCCCAGCATTCAATATAGGCTATGTCAATGAAGGGTATGTTTCTGCAATGCAAATTTTGAGAAAATTTGTGGAGAGTAACAAGAAATGTAAATGCGTAACAGAGAATGTACAAATCAACGCATTTCTATACTATATTTGAAGTTGCTGACCTGTTCAAAAAATTTATCCCGGGCGACCACAATTCACCTGACCGTGACCGAACTATGTTATCTTCTCCAGGGCGAATATCCACGATTCGTCCCAGCTGCTAATTAATACAAGATTCATTTTTATTAATAAAAGTGACGACCTCTTTCATTTCAATGTTGACTTTAAAATCGACCTATTTCTGGTTTTCTTTTAGCTCGCGAAGATATTCGATATGCCATTTTGGACAAATTTCTTGCCGCACTTTGGTAATAAGTATCTAGGATGATAATCAATTCGCTAAAACACTGTCGTAGTTATCTTCAGGCAACATTGTAAGTGGTCTTCTAACTAAAAACTGAGCAAAAGTTAGTGCTCTAACAGCGTTGGGATCTGATGAGATCGGATATAAAGCTAGCGAATTCAGTATCACGTCATTTTTAATTGAGTTTGTTGTCAATTCATTGTAATTGGAAAGAACTTTTTCTACGACTTATTTGAAATAATGTTCAAAAAATTTAACGGTTGTATCCATTTTGAATTAATCACTTTGATCAAGGAATATAAGTCCTTTAGTTGATCGTTTATCTCAACGAAATTTGGTATCGTTGTACGAATGGATTTCACTGGTTGTTGTAATTAATTGTTGTTCACTGTTGTAATAACCATTGATTTGCTTTAAGGGATAACACCACTATAGAATTTTTAAAAAATCGATTTTTTTATTTTTAGCTTAAAGTGTACTTTAGACATCTAAAAACATTATGCACTTGGTCGCGAGCCAAAAATAATTTTTTTAGTGGCGAAATTTTTATTTTTTCGAAGTGCCTCAAAGCACTTCGAATCATTATAAGAAAATTTTAAACGCGTTTTTCTCGAGACTACATTTTTTAAAACTGGGCGGAAACAGAATTCGACCATTATTTAACCGATTGACTTGAAATTTTGAAGACACTTTGATAGTTATATTATCTACAGAAGTACATATCAAATTTTTAATTGAATACAAACTTTTTTTTATAAACTATTTTCTACATTTTTTGTCGAAAAGTCGATTTTTTTATTCAAAGTTGTCCTATTTGACTTAGAGTAAAATCCGTATGTACTTCTCAAGATAATAGTACATAGATAAAGAATTTATTTTATTTTTTATTCTTGGTTTATAGTTGCTCAGGTATGAGTCCGCCCGTTTTACAAAAAATAAAAAACAGGGTTAGGTTCAGCCACGAATACCGACACAATTTTTTACCTAAAATCAATCAAAATATTTGTTTGCATAGTTCAATATATGATTATCCAACCCTCAAAAAAGAAATTCTATTTCTCATTTAGTTTTCATAAAAAAAATTCCCCAACAAAAGGTTTCTTTTTCAGGCTCTATAGTGGTTTTACCTCTTAATCTTAAGTCGATTTGAGACAACAATTCGACTCAATCATACTGATTTCATCTTTATGCGCTTTACCAGTTGAAGCGCAAGTGATATAAGAGTTGCAGAATTCATCGTTATTAGAATATCTATTATAAATTTCTAATAATAATCTAATCACAAACGTTTTACCGCATCCGACAAGGCCCGCTAAAAATATTTGTAATAGAGAGGGATTTTCCAACTAAAGATGATGAATGACATGCATTAAAAGTTCCTTCTGTTTTTTTTTTATAGCTGTTTTCATAAGGTCAAAATATGGTTCATTACACATATGATTTTTCTTCCGTTTAGCAATGGCACAAAGTTTATTTAGCGTTGTTAAGCATAAATCATTGTTAACCACAGAATTTGAATTATCATATAGTGCTTGGAATGGATTAGCTACTGGAAATCTTATTGCAGCGTCTTGGATCTCATCGTCATCGTCCACTTGGCAATCTTCATGACATAGTTTTCGACAAATCTCAATTGTTTTGTTAATGTCTAAATAAGATTCGAACTCTTTACAACGTTCTAAAATATAATTTTGATTTTCGTCGTAAATCCGAATTATCTCCTCATGAATATCAATTTTTTCATTAGGAAACAGAATGTTTTTCCCGTGGCACGTTTCATATTCTTCAACCAAATTATGCTACTGACTTTCAATTTTAGGTCATTTTCTTTGTATAAGTTTATGTTGTTTTTCTTCCGCTAGCAGTTGTCCTCTTCGATTTTTCAGTCGATCTGGGTTATTGGCACGATGTTCTTATTTTATCATTTTTTGTCCAGAGCTTCTCTCTCTCTCTCTCTTCCAATAAGTTAAAAATAACTTTATTCGTCTCATAATGCTTACGAACTTTATCAACCTCAAACTCGTGAACATTTAATAAATTCTTTGAGTATTTATGAGAATAAAATTCAGTTAATTTCTTTCATTGAGATTCACCGTATTTGCATAAATCCTACATGCTGACTAATTCGGTACACATTTTACTTGCATATTTCGCAATATGTGCTCTTTCTTTTTCTTTGGTTGATTTCTGCATTTTTTGCTTTTATAGAAGCTTGACTATATCCTAGATATTTTTCAAAAAATGCTTTAATTTCAAAAAATTTTTTTTGCAAAAAATCATTAATTTCATTAATCTTGTCCCTCTATTTTTTGAAATTTTTATATTTATATTATAATATTTTTATCTAAAAACTTTAAATAAACACGTTGAATTTGACTTTAATTTTAATCAAATTTTATGACGTTACATACAAATTTGTTAATTAATCATGATTTATTAGTACTACATCGAGTTTATGTGTTAAAACTATGTAATATATGTTTTAGAAATTCATAAAAGAGTCGAAATATTGATGATCGAGTTACTGATGAAGTCCTAATAAAAAGACGAAACGTTCAATAGGATAAAAACAAATATGTTCTGATTTTTTTTACCTGTCTGACTTCCCTACAATAGGAAGTTTTTATATATTTTATTTTTTAGACGCGAAAAACAACTAGTCGAATTATTTTTATCTATTTATTTATATTTGGTTTGATACTTATATATATTAGTGTTTATCTTTTAAATGAAACGACCCATCGACGTTTGTTTAATAATTTCCATATGACACTAACGCGGTGCTACCGCACGTATTGTGTTAAGATTCTTCCTTATTAATTAAATATTTAAATTAAATATTTTATTGATATTTTTTTAGGCATTTTGTTTATTAGTTTATTTATCAATATTGTCGGATAATGAAGGGTTTAAAGATAGGACATTAAAATTTTTTTTATTTTTTAATGGTTTCTTATCAAAAAATATATTATGTTAATAGGTCCTGGAGAAATCTAAAGTATGAACAGAAATATATAATATAAAAATATATGTGCATTAGTTTAGATGTAAATGTAATAATGAATATGCATTATTACATAATTTATGATTAGATACGTGACATTCTGAAAAAATATGTTTTTTTAATAATCAATACAATTTACGTGTTCATTATTATGTTATTACATTAACACATACGTTATTTTTATTATAATTAAATTTTCATTTTACTAATTGAAATGTAATTGAGTAAGTAAAAACAGATGTCTACTTTTACCGACCGGATAGCTTGCTAAGTAAGGTAAACTCCTAACTTATCAATAAGGGAGTTAAATAAATTCCATAAATTGAACGAAGAATAAGGAAATATATAGAACATTTCCAGACGATTTTTCATGTAAAGAAATTATCTTAGCATCGGAACAAGCAATGGATGATAGTACGTAAAATACTGTATTTTTTGATAGTATTGTACCCATCTTTGATAGCTTGCAACATCATCGCTTTTAGTAGGGATCCTGTAGGAGGAATGCGCCATTCATATTCAGCTCATGTGCCATTGGCTGAAAATATTGGGAGACCGCTTGAGTTTATAATAAATTTTTCGTGTAACCTATTCTATTTTAATATAAATTTTTAATTATCATTAAATATAGTTCTTGTTTTTTCTGTATTTGATGCAATTCATTATTTCATAATTATTTCAATGTTTGAATCATTCGCGCGCAAAATCGAGTTCCGGTCCCCCAGCAACGTACATTGCGCATCCCTCCTACAGGATCCCTTGCGTTTAGTACATACTATCGCCCACTAGAGGTTCCGGTGCTAACTAAAGTTATTTATACGAAAAGTGGTTTGTATCGCGATCTTTGATGGCAGAACTGAATGAATAATTATTTTTCAATGGTGACGGGATTACAATAGTTTAAATAAGTGCATTGTTAGGACATTGTTATTATTATTAGTAATATTTATTTTTTGTTTAATAAAAAAGACAAAAGAATAATACACAAATGAGTAATTTAACTATTTCCTATCAATCTCTCATGGATATATCAGTGCGGAATGTATTCGGTAAGAGGTTATACAATTTTTATTGAACAATGGATATATTAACACTAGAACTACCGACTGGTCAAAATGACCGGTTGTATCATTTGTTACCAAGATTTTGTCTTGAAATTTTATTTAACATCTGGTTTGGTAAAAATAATAATATAACAATTGTTGGTAGTTCTAGTGTTAATCTTTTAATGTGTTCATAGGTTTAATTTATTTTTCTATTAAAGAATAAATACATTATTTTTTACTTCTTATTAAAGGATTTATCAATTTATGTAAAATTTTCTATATGCATGCATCTTTTTGATTTAACATTAAAGACAAATTCGTGTATTAATGTTCAGTTGACAATTTTGAAAGTTTTAAATAGAAATAAAATATGAAGACTTATTGAGACTTTTTTTTACAGTCAGGAATATCTCGTGCAAAGCAACCGTGGAGAACTTAAAAGATATATTCAGCAAAGTTGGCCCAGTACTTTCCTTTAAGTAAATCTTCTCTGAAATAAATATGCTTTATTACAAACACAGTTAGTATTGCGAATAGTGGATTCTCATACTGCTGTTAGTATGCTACGTAAAGCTAATCCAAACCTAAGCGTTTTGACACCTTCAGAAAAGCCAGTGATACATGAGGTTCCACTTCGTATCGAAGAACCATCGGCAGAAGCAAGATCTACACTAGTAGTTGTTAATCCTTCTGTACCTATTTTTGCAGGTATTATTACTATTAATTAAGATATTCAGTATAACTAGGAATAAAAAAATTTAGGACAATTAATTTATATCTTTAGACTAAGATGTAAAAATTCGAACATTGGATACACAGATTGATCCTCATTTAGCAAGATTAGATCAATCTTCGAGAGGACCACCGCAAACCCAAACAACTCCGGTTACCGTACCACCAATTAGAATTACTACTGCTGACCCTAAGGTATCTCCTACTACTTTTACTCTACCAGATAAGTTAGTATATTATCAAAACTCAATTATCATTTGTATTAATTAAACAATATATTCAAATATATATTATTTTTTGCAGCAACCTTCCTGTAGTAGGAGTTGAAAGGTATTGTTAATGTTTTCAAATAATTATTACCTAATAATTCTCATTAATTATATTAATTTAATCTTTTATGACTTTTTAGCTTTTACCGTGATCTAAGAGTTAATGAATTTTGTAGAGATCCAAGAGATTCAAGAAATCCTCGTATGTCTATTGATCCAATAATCGCTAAACCTACTCGTAAGTTTTTATATATAAATATTGCAAATCAATATATGCAAAAGATTTTATAGATAAATATCTATCTTATATAAATGTGATGATTTTACAGCTCCTGTAACCCAGGAAAACCTTCCCTCCCGTAAAACCTTCTATCATAACAAGCACGTCTCATCATATAGCAGCAGATTTTACAGTTCCACCACCACCTGTGGTTGTTACGAATACGAATAACGGTGTACCTCCTACCACCGCTCTTAAAACATTTACAAGTACTTCTACTTCTAGACCTGTGAGGGGAATGTCGCCAGCAGCTAATATACCAAACAGAGCGTTGGATAAAGAAAAGGTATGTAAAAAGACAACTCTCTCAATAATACACAACAAAAAATATTTCTATATGTATCAAAATATCAATTTATTTCTAATTATAGTCAGGATTAATATCTATGGTATTACTTTTATCAAACGAACAAATGGCCATGCTTCTACCAGAACAAAGGCAAAGTATTTTACTTCTTAAAGAACAAATTGCCAAAAGCCAGCGTTAACAATATATTATATTAGTATTATCCTTTATAAAAGTATACTAGTCTACAGTATACTAGTAATTTTCTTTATAAAATTAATATAAAAATACTCAAGAAAAAAGAAGATTTGTTACGCTTACTTCACAATAATGAAAAAAGAAAGAAAGAAGAAAATGAAAAATATAATTTTTCCTGTCGAGATAAGATGTGTAGATATTGGCGGCTTCTGAGACACACACACAAAGTATCGCTTAGATTGTAGACTACTACACTACTACTATAGCTAAAGGAATACATATCTATGTGAAATTTCAAATCGCTTTTTTTTACCAATAGCTCAAATATATACGGTAAGTGTAAAGCTATAATGAAAATTTTCGTGGACTTCCATAATTATGCAAGATATATAAAGAATCGGGGCATCATTCGGGAACCACCTGACCATCCTGTTGTAAGATATGTATATCAAATAGCGAGTAGTATAACAAGTGCTCACAATCAGAGTTAGTAGTTTACTATTCATAATTTTTGAGAATGTGCTTACAGTATTATTAACACTGAAATTATACGGACAAAGTCAGTCAAATTTACTGATTCAAGAAAGCTAGTTTCTATTATTTGTATATAATTTTTTTTAAATATAAATATTTTTTATTTTAGGTATATTTTTGACAACATTTTGTTTAAACAGAATTGATGTTGAATGGATATTTAAAAAAAACTAAGTTTTGATTGATTATTTTTTATTTTTTTTAATTTCAATTAAATTTATATGTGCTAGTTAAAAATATTACTTGAAATGAAATGAGTCTCTATTATTAAAATATTATTTAACAATACACCTATTTGTATTATTAATTATGTATTTTTTTACCAATTTTTTTAAATTGGCATTAAATAAAAGTTAAAAAATATGTAAATAGACATTTAAATTTTCTTTTAAATTTCCTTTCAATTATTTAAAGTGGTAAATTCATTTCCTGCGTGATTGTCATTTTTCTTCGTTATGAATTTCTCTCATTGCATGAAAGCATTTTGAAATAGTCTTTGAAGTAACACTTAACGCTTTTCAAAACTCTTAAATAGTTTGAATTGAATTTTTCATTTAGTTACTTTTGCAATTTAAAATTTGTAAAATTTTTCTGCTATCTAAGACCCTGTTTTGTCTTTTACATCAAAAAAACCCTTTTGAAAATGTTTACAGAGAATATTAAGAAATCTAATCTGTTAAAATTGAATCCCTTTCAACAATATATGTAAGGATGAGAGAAAAATGAGAGATAAAGAGTGTGTGTGCATGTGTATGCAGGAACATTTCTGGAAGTATCTATTGGAGTCGAGTAAATGCCTTTATTAAATGCGTGCAGCAATTGAATGTGAATATGAATGCGTATGAAATAGCGTCGCGACTTAAAGGAAACAAGCGCGTCTCATCGTGTTTGAAATACTGCATCATCAGATAATATTGCTTTGTGCAATATGAATGCTCCTGAGTCTGCGAATATTTCCGGTCAGGAAGTATCAAAATATTCAGTCTTTATCTTATCCGAAATGGTCTGGAGATTTCGATAAAAAACATAGAAAGTAGCGATTACCAATAATAGGTATATAAAAGCGACGAACTCTTACACTTATAAATATGATTTTATTACAAAAGTGTTACATGTATATATGTTACCGCTAAAGCTCAAAAATCGTTTATGTACAAATTACTAATCTAATCTGTGGATTAATGAATATGCTCTTTTAAAGTGCGAAATCAAGAGTCTTCTGCATTTTACTATCCTACATCTTGCTTATTAATAAAAAAAAAAAAAAATAATTTTTAGATCGCACTAATAAACAAGCATAATAATATCGAACGTTTTGCAAAGTCATTTCTTTAATTGTAACAATATTTTAAGTAATTTGATTTTTTTTAATATAGTTTTGGAAATAATTAGTGATTGATTCTATAAATTAATTTTTTGATTGTATTAAACTTAATCTTTTAGATATCGAAAAATAAATAAATAATATTATATTATTTTTACAATTACAAAAACATTGCTGTTGTTCCAGCAAAAATCTTATTTTCACTTTAACGAGTAACTAGTAGGTAATATATAGATTATCTGTGAATATTTAACAGTTTATCCAGAAGTTAAGCTTATCACGTAATATACACCTAATTTAAGCGGTCCTTTTTATACACATGGATTTTTTTTTACTCGAAAAATTATTTTTATTGTAACGTTCCAGTTCATTTTCTGTTTTTATCTGATATTCTTGAAAGTTTTGTATTCGAAGATCAGGAAGTGTTTGCTTTGTGTTAGTTCCTAAGCCAATGAGCTTCGTTGGCGTTGGTATAAGTATCCAATAAGGAACAGAGTTCGCATATCCTAAAAACGATTCGTTGTTAAAGGAAAGTAACCGGTTAAGGGAGTGAGGACAAGCATAGGTTTATAAATAAGATCAGAAAACGAAGCGTGCCATTTCATTCGTTGGTAGGTCTGTAATTCTTTTGTATTATATCTGTGAAATTTTTAATCAAGATTGATCAATGATGTAAAAGTATAAATTTAATAATAATCAATTTTGAGATAATATATTTAAGTAAAATTAAATATTACTCGCGACTAGTATTATTTTATTATTGGTTTTTGAAAATGTGTGTGTGCTAGAGGTCCAATCCACGAGAGCTACTACAAGAAAGGGTAAGAATCTTATTAAAATTCTTAACAAATTGCATACTGCATTTTATTATCTCATAAGCTACATATTTTTTGGTGCTCTTTTGTGTATATTAATATTACACTTAATTGAAGAATATTGCTATAATCATAAAATTCATTTTCGTTAAAAGTATTATTTAGTATTTAAAGCTGTTTTCATTACAAATTATAATATACGATTTTTGAAATAACCAAATGCTGAGCAACAATAAAAAATTTTATAAGGTAAGGTATATAATATATGTAGGTAACCCTCCTATAACACGGTTAATAGGTTCCTAAAAAATACCGTGTTGTGTGAAACCGTGTTCTATGAGACTTTTGTTTTCAAGCCTAAGAGATGAAAAGAAATACTTTCCGCAATACTGTATCTTTAAGACGGCAAGCCTCTTCGCAGCTGTAGAAGTACATTGTTGGGCAAAGTTTTTTTTTGAAAGGAAACTGTGTTATAGGATACTGTGTTACAGGAGGGCTACAGGTATATCAAATAGTAAATTATATATATAAGACCAAAATAGGAGTGTTTCAAAAAGAATGTTCAAGAATAGCACGAGTAGTTGTTCTGAAAATAATTTATTACTACATTAACTTTATTTTCTTATACACAATATTTTCAAAAAGGAACAATTTAATATTACCTGAAAAGAAAAACGACAATTATGTCTATTCCTCACCTTTTACACACATTTTCTTAGTCTATTAAATCTATCTTATTTATATATCCAATCTGATCTATACACGTAACGTCTTTTCTACTCTTTCTTACTTGTAAAAGCGCGAATAATTCCAACTTTATATATATATATATAAAGTATAAAATATTATATATTAATATATATAGTAGATATATATAATTATAATAATAATAATTTTTCCGTCTGATTTTTACACTCTCGGAATGTCGACATTAATTTATTTTAAACGGAATATACACGCAATATGATTCAATTTTAATTTCTTATTTTAGCTACCTCTTCTTCACCCCCTTTATCGTCTGTTGTCATTTTTTTCATTATCTTTTTTTCTTAACTTTCCTTTTCTTTGAAGTTCACACTCCATGTTATGATCGTTTTGTTGTTTTCGGTTATGCCAGTGGTTCTTAACCTTTTCGAAGTCACTGAACATTTCTGATTGGTAGGAAAAATATGCTGAACACAAAAATCATTAAGACGATTAAGATAATAAAACTAAAAAAAAAATGTGCGTTAACTTTTAACTTTTATTAATATTGGAAGTTATATAGAATATATATTATACAAGAAATAATATAATACAACATATTTTTAACATTTAATTATAAGTATTATAAAAGTAATAGAGATAATAATAATAAAAATAGGAAATAAAAAAAGAAAACATTAATTTAAATATTTAATATTAGTAAAAACTTTATTTTAGCTCTTTTCTAAAATATGTATTTTCGTTAATTTTAGTGCTATATCTTAGCTCGTTGATTTTTGCAAATTTTAACAATATATTTACTAATTAGGTATAATATACACTGGTACTTTCATAAAATTTCGCGGAACATGGGTTAGAACCACTGCGGTTAAGCACATACACGCGCGCACGCACACACACTTTTTCATATATTTGTACTCACGCTATGACAAGGTGACAAAAAAAAGAAAAACATTTCTTGTAGCTTTACTCTTCTGTTTTATATACGCACATTTTCGTAAGACACGAAAATATGATTCATCCTGTTTATTCTTGAATTTATTTTATCATTACAATTATTTAGGTTTTTATTTTTTGATCAAGACTTTCATATCTTGATCATAAATTGGCCACTCTATTTTGTCATACTTTTATACGCGGTCAAATATTTCTACAACAGTTCAAATTCCGATACCGAATTAAACTTACAAGATGACATTCCGGATGTCTCATCACGGATTTTCCACCAAAAACTTTCCCTACAAAGAATCGAACACTAATCGTCGAAGTGAGAAGCAAGAACATGGTATATTTACGCTTCAACGCCACTTGATAAAAGTTTATGTTTAAAAAAACATAAGATAAAGATAAGAAGAAGCGAATTTTTAAAAGTTCTTTTTCTCAAAATTGATTGAGGCATTTTGTTGAGATACTTTACCACGAGTAAAAAGGGAACCAAAATCTATCGTCCTGCAAAATTTGAACAAAATCCGAGAGGGCAAGACCTTGCGCTGTCCTTGTCAGTGGTGAAACCTAATAAAAAGTATCAGGTAAGAGAGTAATCATATTTTTTTAATATATCTCGAAAAGTAAGGGATATAATATATCTTAGTACTTGACTTTTTTTGTAGCAAAGAAAATTGTCTATAAAACATAATTAATAAAAAATCGCTTTATCTCGCTTACTTTTGAGATATTTTCAAAAATCTATCATGTTGTCATAGATGCACGCGAGACTCTCGAGCTATAGAGAATATATAAGAAAAAGTGTTTTATCGCGTTATACTGTTTTCATTGGGACGAAGCCAACAATAGATTGTCTATCTGTCTTGCACACATGTAAGCTAAGAGTTTGCGCATGCGTGCCATGGCGACCTACGTCAGAATGAGTAAGAGCAAGATAGCTTCATTTTCTGTTTCTTTCTACAAAGGCGTAGGACTAAGGGACTAATTACATGTCTTTAAATTGGGATATTTCCTGCAGGTAAAAATCTATAAATATAAAACCAACACCAAAATTTAAAAAATAAACTAAAAATTTATATGAAAAAGAAAACTTTTTTAACTAACCCGTTTTAAGTGAAATATCGAGCAAAAACCGTTTTCACCCTTTGATTTTTAATAAAAGGGATAAAAAAAAAATTATTTTTCCCCTACGATTGTTCTTTGTAATTTTTTAAAGATAAAAACAAAATTAAAAAAGTCCAATTTTTATATTTTTTATTAAATTTTCATTTTTCTAGTACTTTGAACCGTCGTAGAGGTGAAATAGTGCGTTTTAGGGGAAAAATGGTCTGAAAGAGATAGGCCTAAAATTTTATGCTCTACAACTTTTATTTAAAACTTTTTTTGATATTTTCAACATATAATCCAAAAATCGTATTTCGGGGTAGTTTTTAATTTTTTTCACTCCTTTCCCGGTGGTTGAGAACTTTTCTACTTTGCCCACAGTTTTGTACGCATTTTTTTTTATTATTTTCATATTTTTTTCAGCCGTATAGGCAAAAAACCCGATTTCACGGCTATTTTGACCGGACTATTCATAAAGATTTCTTGGAAAGCTTTAAGTCTTTCAAAACGATTTCTAAAAAATATTTTTACAAGGTGGAAAAGTCTGCGTTTAGAAACTTGCTAAGGATTTCTAGAAAGGTTTTTGAAAGATTTTTTAAAAATCTTATCACCATATTTTGCAAAAGATTTCTAGAAATATTTTTTGAAATGTTTTTAAAACATGGTGATAAGATTTTTAAAAATCTTTCAGAAACCATTTTAGAAATCCTTAGCAAGTTTTTTAAACGCGGACTTTTTCCTCCTTGTAGAAAGGTTTCTTGAAATCTTTCAAAAATTTAAATACAAAGCAAAATTACAAAATTTATTATTTTTTGACTTTTTCTTGCTTTTAATAAATAATGCAACATAAATTTAAACAAAGCTACATTTGTTTATAAAAATACATTTATTTTTTTCGACAGGGAGTTTATTTTTATATAAAAAGCTAAAAAATAAAATAATAACTATATTTATTCTGTGTCACTGTCACAGAGTGCGCTTAACTCCAATGGTGGGAAACCTTTACTTGTGGAAGAACTATAACAAAAACAAATGGATTCGTTTATATTATAAATTACTTTCATGTACAAGGAATTTATAAAAAGTTACAATCAAAACAATGATTAATTTTCGCGCTATTAATTAATGTTTTTACATAAATCCGTGCGTGAAACCTGCTTTCACGTACAGCTGTTTTTGAAAAACGCTTTTTGCATACGTCATTGCATAAAATACGATTCACAACTTCTGTTAACATCTTTTTTTATCTATGTTACAAAATTTATTTTTTAAGCCTTCTAGATTTTTTTCTAAGTCGTGTTCTAGCTGAATCGAGCCAGGAAGAAACGCTTTCTTTCATTGTATTTTTGTTTTACGGCCTCTGTTACAATATTAAAAATAACATATAATAAATTATCATTTTATACTTGAAATTGAAAGAATATTCATTAGAACTTAAAGCAACGTATCGTAAATACATTTACATATCATGAGATTTTTGAAGCACTTGTTCGGCTCATTCGTAATTTTATTTATTCCCTGACCCTTATAGGAATATTCAACTAAAACTTTATCTGTAATGAGCCTTGACAAAATTGTATTAATGCTATGTTGTGCATTTTTGCTGCCAAAATACTTTATAAATGTGATCTATAAAATTGTTAATAAGATATCAAGTTGATACATAATTGACTTTTATGATTAGGAAATGTTATTATAAATAAATTATAAGATGCACAAATGATGATAAAGTTGAAAATAATATTATTATTTCTACTGAAAAGTTATAAATGGTAAAATGATTATTAATATTTATTTTATAAAAAAACAATTACCAAAGCTAAAGCATTTTTTCTTTTTTAACAAAGCTGCTTCTACGACCTCCATTTTTTTTGCTTTATTATCCACAGGAAAGAAAGATTCTACAGATATTCTACCTTCATCGGACAAGTCCGTGTTGGATGCTTCTTACTCTATTCTATTAGATTTTAAATTTTGCATTTTTCGTTGTAAATTACTTACTGAATTATCAACTTTGTTTAAACGTTCTGCCACTATATTCAGTGCTTCTGCAAATAAATTAGTTTAGCATTATAGCTTGCATTATAATTGAGTTAAATCTTATAATTAAAAGGGCAACGAAAATAATTATAATTTTTCATAAAATTTTTGAAATCAGTACAATTATTAGTGTTACATCCTAGAGGACGAAGTAAGTTAAGTAGTAATAGTAATGCCTGTTGTGGTCACTCTGCTTTCACCGAGTTTAACCGGGACCAGGCTGGTTCGTTTCTCGTTTAGAATAGTGATATAACCTGGCAAAAAGCATACGGTAAAAGGGTTGTCTATGGCCGGACGATCCACCGGGTTGCAGTTCCATGACGAAGAGTTTCGGGTGTTCCGTGCGAAGGAGAGTGAAGCCGCATAGTCTGGTTTCCGTTATTCTGGCCAAGGCGAAGGTAGTTTCTCGGGTGGTGAGCGAGTAGACTGTAGGTGCACGGGAGTCGTTGATGTCGGAGATTTTATCAGCGGGTCCTTCATATAGGATGTCGTAATTTGCGAAGTCGCATAAATGACGAGAGGGTGGGGAGTTCCAGAATGTGTAGCCGTTATCTAGATCCAAGCAATGTCCGTCGCTAAGTTGGCATGTAGTACCGGAATGTAGTCTGACTTTTCCTAAAGAAGTCTTTACTGGGACGTATCCTGCTCTTAAAGTTATTCTTAGATTGGCTGGGACAACCACACCTGACCAAGATCTGTATTGATCCGAATATTGTGAGCCGGCACATGTTCCGTCGATGCCTAATTTACCGCACAAGGTTACGGAGCGGGCGGTGGTGCTGTTTACCTTTAGTCCGAATAACGTTAGTCCGTTTCCGAGTGTGAAGGTACCGGTCTGATGCATGATTTGGCATTGTTGAAGAGTGGGTTCCTATGAATACCTCTATAGGTATTCGGCTACGCCGTTAGTAACCATCGATACGTGTGAATGTGCGCCGCAGTAGAGTACTGTACGTGCCATTTCTATCTTGCACTGGATGAAGGGGATGACTTGGTACTCGACAGTTTGGAGTAAATGTATGTGGGTGCGTGTAATGTTTAGGCGACGCGGTGAGATATCGCAATCGCCCACCTCACGGAGCGAAACTGTTGTAACATTCAGCGAGCCGCTGCGGCAATCAAAACCGATGAAGGCTTCTGCGAAGTGTATGAAGGCGAGAACAAGGAGCGTGCGGTGCGCCATTCCTATTTACAATCACGTGTCTTATAAAGTAATTTTCGAAGAGAAGGGGATGTGCGTGTACATTAGTGATTCGTAAGCGGAAAGTCTGGCGTCTATTTCGCAAATGTTCAGAGGAAAAACCTTGGGTGGGTATCTGTATGTAAGGGTGGTGGATCGTCATTTCTCTCTTAAGTTAGTTCGTTGAAGTTATTATTGTCTCGAAGTTAGGTTTATTCGAAGGTAACAGGAATGTCGTATTTTGACAGCATTCTAAGGATAGCTTGATCTATTTCGGCGAGATTTTCTAGATGAGTCTCCCAAAGTTTCGATTCGTACGTGCCTGCGGCCATTGAGGGGGAAGAGTAGTAGTCCCATTCGTACTGAGATGGGTGGTCCGAGCGCTGCGCCCCTCTCGTCGCTCCTTCCTCGGGACTAGGTTCGGGTGTCCAGCATCTGTTAAGACTGGCACGTGCCTTACCGGAGGGTTCCGATGAGGGGTTGCCTTGAGAACTCGGGGGTGGAGAAGGGGCCTCTGTCGGCTTCCCGGCTCAATTCGGTTGTAAACCTTCTTTTATGGTTTCCATTTCTTGGGTGTTCTGTTTTATTTGTATATACTTAAATCAGGTGAGAGAAATGACGGAGTGTAAAGTGTATATATGTAACCTGGATTTTACGTTTTGTAAACCTTCAACCTGTCGACGTGTACCCTTCTGGTTTTTCCCTCTTTTAACTCTATGATCGCGTTGTTATTTTCTAATAGTTTTAATAGTTTGAAGGGACCATTGTAGGTATTACCGAATTTTCCTTGTTTCACTGCCAATAGAAAGACATCATCTCCGACTTTTAAATTTTGTGGTACAACCCTTCTATCATAATACGTTTTGCTTTTGGCCTTTGCCTCTTCCAAATTTTTGCGAGCGAGATCTTGTAGTCTGTCTATTTCGTCAAAAAGTTCATTCAAATATTGCGCGTAGGTTACATCTACGTCTTCCTCTATAGGAGGGGAAGAGCTCGGCAAACGGGCGAGTCGAGCGAAAACCAGTTCGTACGGAGTGTGCTTTGTTCCTTCATGTACGCTAGTGTTGTATGAGAACATGGCTGAGTTTAACCATGAATCCCAGTCGTTTCCTTTACTATTTACATAGGCATTTTAGTATTCTAGTAGAACCTGATGAGATCTTTTAAGCGATCCGTTAGATTGCGGATGATAGGCGGTTGTGGTAAATTGTTTTATGTTACATTTCTTTGCTATTTTCCTGAATCCAGTAGATATGAAATTTCTACCCTGATCTGTAATTATGACACGAGGAGCTCCAAAAAGGCAAATGTATTCTTGGTAAAAAGCTTCCGCGGTAGCTTCGCCGCTGATTGACGCTAAAAGTATAGCTCGAGAAAATTTAGTCAATAGGTCTTGCACGGTTAATATGTATAAGTTTCTTTTACGGGTCATGGGGAGAGGCCCCACGATGTCTAAAGCTACTTTATCAAAAGCTCGACCGGGAGTATCGGTGAGTATCATTGGTCTTTTTGGTTTTACTCAGGTCATCTTTTTCATTTGGCACGTTTTACATTTGCTTATGAAGTTTCTTACATCGTCTTTCATATTCTTCCAAAAGTAATAATTCCTTATACGACAATAGGTTTTGCTCACACCTTTGTGACCTCCGGTAGGGGATGAGTGATATTCCTGTAGTATACTACTTTTTTCGTCCTCAGAGGGAGTACGAACTAATGATTTACAAATGATTACGGCTAAATCAGATTCCGAAAATATTTGTTTAAGTTTGTTTTCTACTGTTCTCCATGGAAGATCACTCATGTAATTTGTTTTTGAAATGCTCATTGAACTTAATCCTAATTCGGTTACTACGTCGAGTAATGATTTCAACGCTTCGACTATGCTCTGTTTGGTTGGAGGATCGGCTATCGGTAGTGCTATTAACTTCTTATCTTTTGTTATGTTCGTTACTTTCGCTCTTTCGGGCATGATGTCTTTAAATATTGGCAGCATTTTGCTTTTATGGAGTTCCAAGGCGCCTTAATCAAGGGGTTTGCCTTGGTATGATATGAATATCACTAAATTGTCTTTCCGGAATTTTAGGCAATCTCTGGAATCAACGAGTTTAAAAAGGGAAGTCAGAGCTGAGGGGCGAGGGACTGCATGTGGTTCGGGTTCATCGGAGTCCAAGGAGCTTGAGGAAGAGAGGGATGAAGGTCTAAAAGACAGTGGCGACTGTAGTGGGGATGGGTCAGGAGAAGAGAGGGGATGTTCGGAGAGGTCAAGCGTGTTGGGACCTTCTGTAGACGTGTCGGCTTTGGTGGTTGGTCTTTTCGAGGGAGGAGAGCGAGATGGTTGTTCTTCTTCGGTAGGTGAAGAGGAGGGGGCGTTGCGTTTTGAACGAGTGTGGATAGGAGCAATTACATTAACTTCTCTATTTCCGAGTAGCACGGGTTTGATGCCACGGCGCAGTGGTGGGAATGTCGGTTGAATGGGGTTCTGTAATTCTATCGGAATTCTTTCCGAAGTCCTTGACCTTGATCATAGCCGTAGAGGTACATGATCTAGGAAATTTTCTCTTCTGTGTCCCAAGGGACTAATGATTCTATTGGGTTTCGCGAGAGTGCGTCGGCATTCGCGTTCACCCTTCCCGGTTTATGAATTATCTCGTAGTCGTACTCGCTTAATTTTAGGTGCCAATGCCATAGTCTGGAAGTTTTATCTTTTACTGAATTTAGCCACACGAGAGGTTTGTGGTCGGTTATGAACTTAAAGTGTCGTCCGTAAACATAGGGTCTTAACTGTGTAACGCAGTGCAAAATTGCTAAACACTCTTTTTCTATTGTGGAGTAACGAGATTCGGCGGATTTCAACAGACGTGATGTGTAAGCGATGGGTAAATCTTTCCCTATTTCTCCTTGGCTAAGAACGCCTCCTATCGCGTAATTCGATGCGTCGGTGGTTATTATAAAGGTTTTAGAGAAATCCGGGTGTTGCAGTATCGGTTTCGTACATAGGGCTGTTTTCATGGTATCGAAAGCTTGTTGTTGTAGGTTTGTCCATTTAAATTCCTTATCTTGTTTCAGTAGGTCGGTAAGGGGTTTAGCGATTTTCGAAAAATTTGGTATAAATCTACGATAGTAGCCTACGAGACCTAGAAATTCTCTTATATTTTTCTGATTTTTAAGTACAGGGAAATTTTGTACTGCTTTTAGTTTATCGGGGTTCAATTTGACTTCGTCTTTTCCTATCACGTGACCTAAATAGTGAAACTCGTTTTGCAAAAATACACATTTATCTGGTTGTAATTTTAACTTTGCGTCTTTAATACGTTTCATAAATGCGTCGATTCTGTGCATGTGTTTGTCTAGGTCTTTTGAGTAAATCACTATGTCGTCTAAGTAAACAAATAATATTTCGCCTATTAAACCGTTTAATATTTCGTTCATTGTTCGTTGAAAGGTGGCTGGAGCGTTCTTTAAACCGAATGGCATTTTTCTGAATTGGTAATGACCGGAATGAGTTGAGAAAGCTGTTTTATGAGCGTCTGCTGGATGCATTTCTATCTGATGAAACCCTGATGCAAGATCGAGCGTGCTAAAATATTTCGCGTTACCTAACTGATCTAAGATGTCCGTTACATTCGGTATAGGGTAAGCGTCGGCGATAGTCTTTTCGTTTAGTTTCCGATAATCAATCACTACACGCCAGCGTTTATTTCCTTGCGAATCCGGTTTCTTTGGCACAATCCAAAGAGGACTGTTATATGGGGACTTTGAGGGCTCAATTATTTTGTTGTCCAACATCGTCTGTATCTGTGCCTTAATTTCGTCTTTACAAGCTTCGGGATATCGATATTGCCTTACATGTATCGGGATTTCGTCTGTGGTTAAAATTCTATGTTGTGTAACGTTCGTCGCGCCAAGAGTATCGTTTGGTAGGTGAAAGTTTTCAGAGTATTTATTCGCGATTAATTCTACGCATGATTTTTCCTTCTCTCCCAGGTTATCTGTGTTTAGTAAAGGGGTTAAAGTGACGGCCTTGGGTGCATCTATCACACTACACGACATTATTTTATTACGATTATCCTCGTTCCGAAGTCTAACCTTTTCTTTATCGATCTCTAGTTCCAATTCCATTCTTTGTAATTCCGCGTAATTAATAATAGGTTCTAATTCTTGATTACATTCTTCGTTTACATTATTCAAATTGTTAATTTTCGCGTTTCCTTCATTGAAATTTCTACTAACATCATTCCTTTCGCTACTAATTTCTTCCGAAAATAACTCGTCATCATCGAATTCGACATTTCTCATTAATTCATCTACATTTATATTTTCCTCAATCATAATATCCTCATTAATATCCTCGTTAATATCCTCAATAATATTCTCGTTAACATCCTCAATAATATTTTTGTTACTTCTACCCAACTTTAATCCTTCTTTAACATTGTCGATTTCAAATAAGTCTGGCGAAATACCTAACAATTCTTCGAACGCCGATTCTACGCGTGACGCGGACGTAAATTCTTTATTTGTTTGGTGATTTTCCTTTTGTCCTTTGCTATTCAACGAACTCCCTTCGAACGAAGGCTCCTTGTGATGGTCTATGACTAACGCAGCATGATTACTTATTTCACCCAATTCCAAAGGATTTCCATTTTCTAGCGGGTGGACTAGGACGGTAGGAATTTCTAGCGGAATGGTTTTATCTAAATCGTTATAAACTTCGATCATACATCTTCCTCCTTCGACATCTACTATGGTATCTTTGAAATATATACCGGGGCTTGCATTTCTTCCTCTTACTAAACCTCGGCGAACTTTTAAGTTCAAAACGCCTACTCTTACATTCGACGTTTGTTTCGGCGGGAGAAGTCTGATGGTCGATTCGAAAAAGGGGACGTTGACACCTTCGAATTCTACGGTTCGGTTGTCGTATCTAGGTAGGGCGACCTTATCTTCGAAAAATTCGTCTCCCAGGACACCGTCGGCCTGCAAACCTATGTTTGCCGGTACTACGTGAAAAGGTAAACATTTGCCGTACACGCATAAAGTTACCATGCCTATTGAATCGAATTCCGTGGGTAAACCTCCTATTCCGGAGAAGCGTCGAGTGAATATGCCGTTAATTTCAGTTTCGGGGGGGAGTGCCGTCCATTTTATTATATTTAAGTCTGCTCTGGTGTCTACAGCTAAGATGATTTTTCCCACTCCTTCCAACCACGTAGCCACTAGTTTTGCTCTACCCCCTTGTCTTTTCGTTGAAACCCTTACTGGGAATTCGCCGGGTAAGGGGGTTCCTCCCTAAAAAATTTCTTTTCTCCATAAGTACGTCTGATAAATCGCGGACGGGAGCTACATAGGCGGATTCTGAGGCTTCCTGCGCTGATAACGCGCGAACTTCTGCCGGTTTTGGATTTTGCGCGGTTTGGTCTCTAGCGGGAGCGTAATTTTCCGGGGGCGGTACAGTCTTTTGTGGATTCTGCGCGGGGACAAAACGCATGGTGGGACGATAATTATTCGGGCGGTAATTATTTTGCCGATAAGCGTTTTGAGAATTATACACGTTGGGTTTGTAACTCGGGCTCTGTCGATCAGTGCCTTGTCTGGTATCGGTGTAGCGACGGGGACTAAATTTATTGTTATATCTGGGGTTAATAGGTCGTTCGGAATTCCGGTTTTCGAAGTCGCTCGGTTGTCTCGGCTGATCATTGTTGTTTCGATAATAGTCGATGCGTCTGTTTCTGTCTTCTGTATTCTCGCGATAGTTATTTCTATAAGAAGAGGGTTGTCCTCTCGGCTGATATGTTTGGTTAAGTGATAAACCGATGTTGCTACTCCCCGCGATTTCGGCTGCTCGGTCGGTAGCCTCTCCTAGGTTAGCGAAAGTCGTGTTTTGCATGCCCGTACGAATGGATGTAGACCACTTATGAACCGACTTATCACTAACTGACTAACTTGTCCATCCGCGATGATGGCGATTTCCATGGGATTGGTACGGAGGAATTCTTTAGAACAGCTTCCATTCGATGTGTTCTAAGGCTATAGGGGATCAGGCTTTCATTACGCCCCTGTTCCCAACGAGATAGTTCGGCGACACACTCGAGTGTGGATTTACATGGGTTGAAATTTATTTTTAACTTCCTTATGAACGCTTCTATAGATTCGAACTCGGCGTTTGCACAAAGATCGTCTGCGATTCCGGTTAACCTACTCCTCAACGCGGCTATTATCTCAGCGACCGGATAATTTTGCAATGACTGCGCGGCCCGTTGACAAGCTTTAATAAAGGTATCAGTCTGAGAACCATCTCCGTCGAACTTAGGCACTTGTTCGATTATCTCTCTAGGTGAATACGCGTGACTGAAGGTTGTGGGTTGCGAAAATTGGCGAGAAACGGGAATGTAAGAGGGAGGAGTGTACGACGGTTCGGGATTCGCGGACTTTTCAAAAGCTTCTAGACGCGCCTTTAATTTCTCTAATTCCTCGTTTTGTTGTTTAATTAGTTCCGCGGCCTGTTCCGTTTCTATTTGCATCGCTTTCTTTTCTTCGTTAATTCGTTTCTCTTTTTTATTCATTTCTTCCATCATTATACCGATTTCTTCCACGGACAAATTAGTCTTACCGCGGGTGCCCATTGCCATTTTCTATCTCTATTTGTAACGAAAGACGAACTCGAGTCCCACTTCTGACACCAATTTTGTTACGTCCTAGAGGACGTAGTAAGTTAAGTAGTAATAGTAATGCCTGTTGTGGTCACTCTGCTTTCACCGAGTTTAACCGGACCACGCTGGTTCGTTTCTCGTTTAGAATAATGATATAACCTGGCAAAAAGCGTACGGTAAGAGGGTGGATTAAGGAAGGTTTTGAAGTAGGGGGAAGATTAGAGGACCGCAGCTCTGGTTTAACAACAATTTAATGATGCTAAAAATGATTTGTGACTTACAGTATTTAGTATAGTTGCTGGTTGCTTCCGAGATTGCACGGGAGGCTTGGGCTGGTTTTCTTTCCAACGGGGTCGAGACACTCAAAGACCCGAAGTTAATTATTTAAATATTGAATAGCTGATAGCTAGTAATTGGCGTCCAAATAATTTTCGAAGCCAAACTATAAGTTAGATTATAAGTATCAAAATGACTAACTGAATTTATAAATGTTGAAATAATTTATAAGTGGTAAGTTATGCGTTAAAACCGTAAGTGAGAAACTATAAGTTATAAGTGAGAACTGAAAGTGTAAACTATAAGTGTGGACCGAAAAAGGAGCTATAAGTTAAAAGTGAAGACTGCAAGTAAGTAGTGAAAACTGAAGTGAAAACTGAAGTGAAAACTGAAGTGAAAACTGAAGTGAGTGCGGGGGCGATGAACTCTGGCTTATATAGCCCCCGAAAATCCTTCGTGGAGGGGGTAGCTCTGGTACCCCCACTCCTAGTCCTAGCTGGCCCAAGCGTCCCGGGCATCCTCGTTCGAGAAAATTCTCTCGTCTGCATGAACTACAAATACATTTATATATCTAGCATTTTCTTACATATACATATGACCTCGTAGCTTACTACTCGTGTGTTAACATCTTCTTTATGCTTATTACAATTATTCTCGTTTACATCTCGTTAATACTTAGTCAACCATGAATTCGTTATTCTCGAACGGTTGCATTATATTATCCTTCGATTAGCTACGTACTTAGCGCAATTCTAGAAATTAATTATTTGTACTTTATCCTAAGACATTCTCTATCCTAAGGTATCCTTAATTACATATATTCAATCTGGCGCCTAATATCGCAATTTACATTGTCTCGGCGCGAGAGTATTTTAGAATTATCTTTGGTCATACATATTCAAACAGGCGCATAATGTCGCAGATTACATTGTCTCAACGCGAAAGTATTTTAGAATATTCTTTGATTCTCGAGGGTTCTACAGAGTAATATTTCGTTGGGCCTACGTGGCTTTTGCCAGCATCTCCTAGCCTGGCGGCACTCAGTCGCGGGAAAAGGTTTTATGACTTGAGGGGGTTAACATTCGGTTGCAAGGGGGAGGGTCATTCCCAGGATGCAGGTAAGGGTTGCCTACCTGCGTTATAGGCGGTGGTTTTATAACAGGCTTGCGAAGGTGGAGGAATTTCCGGGGAGATCTCCCTTTTTTATTAGTGGGCCCATGTGAGAAAATCGGAACATATCGATTGCTATTAACACCTTTTAGTTGGTTACATAGCGAGTCTCGGACGTGACTCTTTTCCTTTAGCATTTATTTACCCTTTAGCATTTATTTACTCTTTTATTGCCCTTGGATGTTGGTTAAAGGAAGTTAGGGGTACAGCAGTAAATATTACTGATGCCGCGGAAAGTCTTGGAGTGGTGTCGGAATTTAATATATAAATCGGTATTTATTCTTCTAGGAAAACATTCTTCAAGGAATGTTTCTATAGTTCCGACTTGTGCTTTGCAAGGGACAGTCTTTCCACTAGTTTATTTTGATAAAGAGAACGAATGTTCGAGAGTTACGAGTCATAATTATTCTTCTATCTGTACTACTTATAATTGTTTCTATTGTTATTTGGTGAACTACTGGAATGATGTCTCGCGCAACTGGATTTGAATCACTACTAAAAATTTTTGGTGGCGAATCGTGGCGGAACGTCA